>NW_027493159.1:210000-443230 GCF_021521415.1 Bidens hawaiensis | reverse complement strand
AAGCTGATTGTAACACCACGACCAAAGCTAACCACTAATAGTAGCTTAAGCAATTCAGTTAATGAGATATCAAATAGGACACCTATATCACAAAATTTAATCGCAAGCAGATCCCATCAATCGATTTAGAATTCAAAGCAATCTTATAAGCACCAACAGAATTTAAGCATATATAGAGCAATATCTCAAGCACTTTTAATGAACTTAAATAAACAATTTGTTGCAACAATGAATGAAATGAAAAGAAGACAGATAGAAATTGTCTTTACACGGCACCATGTATCGTAATGTGAGTACCCTGCACTTGTGTTCAACGAGACTTTTGCTCATGATTGAACCCCCAAATCTCACCCTTCCACATTTATGGAAGACACGGGTTCAAGTGACCACGTCGATTTTCAATATAGTGTAAAGAAGAAGTGTGGGTAGCTGGAAAAGGCGCTCGCATTGATAGATGCAACTCAAGTTTTACTCCCTTTCGTAGGGCTTTTTAATTTTTATTTTTTCCTCAATCCCTTTAACATGAGTTGTATACAGATTTTACGGAAAGCATGATTGTTAGTTAATCCGCTGCATGTTTATAGACTAGACTCAGGCAGTTTACATAGTTGCATTTACAAAAGTCTGTTCTATTATTCTGAAAACATCAAAGATGTAAAAAAATATACGAATACTATTGAAATTTACACAAAACAAACCAAAAACATGAACCCTAGAAATGAATAAACATGCCAAAAAAGGGATAAACATTTTACCATGTGTATAACAATATTTCCGAGACCACCGATTCCAACGGGCAGAAAGATAATCTCCATGGGATCATAAAAGGGATGGATTTCCCACATACTTTCATGGCTTATATTGTAGGTTGTGAGACCGATCCAAACAAGAAAATCGGATCAATGATTAAGACGATCGAAAAAAGGATAGTATTATTTAGATGGTGACGGCGATTGGCGGTGGGAATATGCCAAAGGTAGTGAGGACTGAGGAGACGAGAATTGAAAGATTACCCCTGCTTTACCTAATTAGGGTATATATATAGAGAGTGTTATTCTTCTTTTTATTTTTATTTTCCTTCAAACTTTTCATTTTTCTTTTCCATATCACATGAAACAAACATGTATAGATTCAATGTATCTCACAAGTGGTAATTTGTTTTGTAAGTTATAACTTGAATCAGCTTTGCAAGTTGTAACTTGCATTAGCTTTTGTAACTCGCTTATTTGTATAACTCTTAAAGAAAATTCCATAAATATATAGTTTCTTTCTAATAAATAAATATTTTAAATTCTTATTTATTTTAATTGTGTTTTTAAAACCTTTTGGGCTTTAAAGATTTTATGAGCTAGAGAGGTCAATGAGTTGATTGTTACAAAGTGCAAAAATTAAAGTGCAAAATTTTCCAATTCAAGGGGTGTGTTTTGAAAACTTTAACGCTTCTTTGATCCTAAAATTGAGTTTGCGAACGCATCTTATCTGTTTCTAGATTTGTGCTATTGACATTAAAGGATCAGATTAAGAACATGTGTCCGTTTGAAGATATTGAAGTTGCAGTTGGCGAAGGCGTAAAGAACATGAGAACGTGAGAAGTTGTTGGTTGAACCTGAATATAATTTGATCGTGTCTGAAGATCCATCAAGACGTAAAGGAAAGAGACAAGTCGGCTCAAGAAAGTCAACATAAGAAGGGATTTATATGTCGAGCCTCTAGCATATGATGTTCCTAAATCTACTGTTGTCAATCCTTCCTAGAGAATAAGAAAGGAACTAAGACTCAAATCTCCAAGAATGGAAATAAAGAATCATCCAGCCCAATAAGAGTTGGATCCATTAAACTATGAAACACTTTCAGGGTTCGAGATGGCAAGTGTTAAGAATGGAAGACCAAACATGGTTAGAGACCAATAACCTATCTATACAAAAGCCTAGAGGGAGACTGTAGTGCTAAATAGACCAAGCTTATATATTAGATAGTTTTTAAATGCAATTTGTCATTTAATTTGGCTTTCGTTTAATCATTGTAATTTGTAAGGGTACAAGACACTTTTGAGTGTAACAAGCCCAATGGGCAAGCCCATTTGGGCCCAAGATGTAATTAACCTAAGTATGTGATAACATAAGTAATTAACCTAAATACCATGTTATACTCCATACAATATATCGATAACACTCTTGGAAATAGTTATTCTCTTCTTATACTTCTTTTTTCTCATTTGGTGTTAATCCGAGATCCAGATAAATTTGGTGATTTATGTTTATCAAATTTACGGATTGATTCAGGATTAGTTGTTAGATCTAACACGAGACCTATAGACATAGTTAATGACTTTAATAAAATGCGTGTTAGTTTACTAATGTAGTGGTTTTATATGGTATTAAGCCTTATAATAATCCCCACTAAGCCACCATGCCATTCTTGGGCGCGCGGTTTAGGAGCATGCATTAAATGAAAACACTTTTATTCTGCAAACTTATTTTTAACAGTTATCTTTGGTTTTAAGTCGTCCTGCGTGACGCAACTTTTGAAATAAGGTTTTTTTTTACGCTTCCGCACTTATTTGCATTTAAACGTTTTTATGGTTTGATTATAACTGATGATTCCGATTCTGCCAGTTCACACCCCTCTGACGGTAAAACTCCGTGAGTGGATTTTGAGGGTGTGACAGATTGGTATCAGAGCCATTGGTTATAGCGAACTAGAAGCTGCATGCATACTAGACTATAACCGCGACGACCCATTAGTTATAATGATACGCACTGCATAGGTTTGTGTAGTCTTGAAATCTTATCTCTTTACCTATTTTCACTCATACGCGCGCGCATACACGGCTTACCTGAAGGAATGTCGACGCCGCCATCATCATCATCATCATCCGATCCGATGACTCCATGCTCACGGAAAGACCGTAGATACCTACCGCATCGCCACCACCCGAGTAGTCCCGGAACTCGAAGCTCCCCGCACCGAAGAGGTACCCCGCCTATCCGGAGGCATTTACGAAAACGACGTTAGCTGGGATTGGTACCCAAACATGATCAGACGTATGGTCTATCGCGAACAAGTTCCCCCGTTGCCTCACCCAAACCATCCTGCTTATCCCAACACCCTACCACCCATAACCGAGCCTGTAGAGCGAGTTCTCGCAGCTGTCGTTTCTTGTTTGGAGCGTGATGTGGGTTACATGCGCTATACGAGGGAGAACGTTTCCAGAATGTTAAAAGACGGAACCGAGACTAAGGAGGAGATTGCCCGCATGGCAGCGGCAATGAAGGAAATGCGAGAGGCTAGTGATCAGCAAACGAAGGTTATGATGAAGATGCAAGCCGAGATGATAGACTTGCAAGAGCAACTCCAAGAAGCAAGGACCCGAACCGAGATAGCTCGAGAACGTTGCGATGTCTTACAAATGCAAATTGCTCAGAACGCAGCCGAACCTGAGGCAGAGCCTGAGGCCGAGCCTGAGGCAGATCCCGAAGAAGAGCCTGAGGAGGAACCTGAGGAAGATCCCAAGGAGGAACCCGAAGAGGAACCGGAGGAAGAACCGGCTGAGCCAGAGGCACACTCAGAGGTGTCCCCAGACGATGTGCAGATGTGCAAATCCTTGGGTTGGAACTGGCTAACGCGATGAACTGTGAGGAGTTCAAGAGCATGATGCGAGAGGAGTACTGTCCGAGGGAAGAAATTTCGAAGTTAGAGTCGGAATTTTGGTCGTTGAAGATGGTGGGCTCGGAAATCGAAGCCTACACTACTCGTTCGCACGAGTTGGCTGTGATGTGTC
Organism: Bidens hawaiensis; assembly: GCF_021521415.1. Taxonomy (NCBI): domain Eukaryota; kingdom Viridiplantae; phylum Streptophyta; class Magnoliopsida; order Asterales; family Asteraceae; genus Bidens; species Bidens hawaiensis. The sequence goes on along the minus strand of NW_027493159.1, from coordinate 439,449 downwards.
CGCGGATGGTGGATCCGCCGAGCAAGAGGATAGAAATGTACATTGATGGTTTAGCACCGCAAATTCAGGGCATGGTGACGTCTTCCAGACCAGCCACGATCCAAAAAGCGATCCGTTTAGCTCACAAACTGACGGATCAGGCTGTGACCCAAGGTGCGTTACCACCTAGGGGTTCGACCCACTAAAGCCCGTGACAACCCGAGTAATGACCACGTCAGCAACAGTAACAGCAACAGCAACCCGAACAGCGGGAAGAGAAAGTTTGACAACACCAGATCTTCATCCTCGAACCTCCCACCGCAACAACACTACCGTATGCCCGAGTTCACTCGGAGCTTTAACACTCAGAATCACAACAATAACAACAACAACGGTAGCGGGCAGGTTTCGAGCGGATATGCTGGGAAATATCCAAAGTGCAACAGGTGCAACTATCATCATGTTAGCCAGTGTGACCGTGTCAAGTGTCAAAGATGCGGAAAGATAGGTCACCCAGCGAAAGAGTGTAGAGGAGACCTTGCGGCAAAGGGTGCTCCTAAGCCACCGATGACAACTAAGGGATGTTTTGAATGTGGGCAGGAAGGTCATTTCCGGAAGGATTGCCCCAAGCTGAAACAGAATGACAACAATGGGGGTAATGGAAGTGGCAGTAATGGTGGAGGAAATGGCAAAGGAAGAGCGTTTGTGATTGGATCGGGTCAAGCCCGCAATGATCCGCATGTGGTGTCTGGTAAGTTCCCTGTAAACGATTGTTTTGCTTCTGTTTTGTTTGACACTGGAGCTGATAGGAGTTTTGTGTCGAAAGCCTTTAGCCAACTTTTAGACCTTACTCCAACCCCGTTAGACGCTAAGTTTCCTGTTGAATTAGCTAACGGTAAAACTGTAGTAACAACTCATATACTTGCGGGATGTAAGTTGAAACTGTCAGGTCATGTCTTTGACATCGACCTTATTCCTTTTACGCTTAGTAGTTTCGATGTCGTTGTCGGCATGGACTGGTTATCCGAGAACCGAGCGGAGATTATATGCCATGATAAGATAGTCCATATTACCACCCCTTCCGGCGAGATCATTTCGGTCCGAGGCAAGAGAAGCGGCATGACCACCAGCGTCATTACCCTTATGAAGGCACAGAAGTATCTACGAAAGGGTCATCCGGCAATTTTGGCGCAGATTGTTGAGAAACCCGCGGAGGAGAAACGAATTGAAGATATACCTGTTGTGCGAGACTTCCCGGAAGTTTTCCCAGAGAATTTGCCCGGACTCCCTCCTATTCGTCAAGTCGAATTCCAAATCGAGTTGACACCCGGTGCAGCACCCATAGCACGAGCCCCGTATCGGCTCGCACCGGCGGAACTTCAGGAGTTGTCCACTCAGTTGCAAGATTTGTTGGATAAGGGTTTTATCCGACCTAGCTCATCGCCATGGGGAGCCCCTGTCTTGTTTATCCGAAAGAAAGACGGGACTTTCCGAATGTGCATCGACTACCGGGAGTTGAACAAGGTGACGGTCAAGAACCGTTATCCTTTACCCCGAATTGATGATTTGTTTGACCAGCTTCAAGGATCGAGTTACTACTCGAAGATTGATCTACGATCCGGTTACCACCAGCTGAGAGTGCGCGAAGAAGATATCTCAAAGACGGCTTTCAGAACACGGTATGGTCACTACTAGTTTTCGGTTATGCCTTTTGGCCTAACCAACGCGCCAGCCGTATTTATGGATCTCATGAATCGAGTATGCAAGGCGTACCTCGACAAGTTCGTGATTGTTTTCATCGATGATATTCTCGTCTACTCCAAGAACGAGACTGACCACGAAGAGCACTTAAGGGTAATTCTGGAACTATTGAAGAAGGAACAACTGTATGCTAAACTCTCGAAATGTGAATTTTGGCTTCGCGAGGTTCACTTTTTAGGACATGTGATCAACGAGAATGGTATCCATGTCGATCCCGGTAAGGTAGAGGCCATCAAAAACTGGGAATCACCTAAGACTCCGACTGAGGTGCGACAATTCCTAGGACTGGCCGGCTACTACCGGCGTTTCATCGAGGGATTTTCAAAAATTGCTCAACCCCTCACCGCTTTGACTCACAAGGGCACTAAGTACAACTGGGGTGACGCGCAAGAATCCGCTTTTCAAATGTTGAAAACCAAGCTTTGTAGCGCCCCTATTTTAGCCCTCCCCGAGGGAACGGAAAATTTTGAGGTACACTGTGACGCATCTATACAAGGTCTCGGTTGTGTGCTGATGCAACTCGAGAAGGTTATAGCCTACGCCTCTCGACAACTACGGGTTCACGAGAAGAACTACACGACCCATGATTTGGAACTCGGAGCTGTGGTGTTTGCTCTTAAGATATGGAGGCATTACTTGTATGGTACCAAGTTTACCATTTACACCGACCACAAGAGTCTCCAACATATCTACGATCAGAAGGAGCTGAATATGCGACAGCGTCGTTGGGTCGAGTTGCTTAAAGATTACGATTGTGCCATCAAGTACCACCCTGGCAAGGCCAATGTGGTGGCCGACGCCCTCAGCAGAAAAGAAACAGATAAACCCAGACGGGTGAGAGCATTGCAACTCACGATTCATGCCAGCTTACCCGATCAGATTCGTGATGCGCAACTTGAAGCTTTGAAAGATGAAAATCTCCCATCGGAACTCATGCGGGGCATGAACAAGCAACTTGAAACCAGATCGGACGGGGTCCGATATTTTGAGAACCGGATTTGGGTTCCATGATACGGAGAGTTGAGAACTCTAGTGATGGACGAAGCTCACAAGTCCCGATATTCTATCCACCCTGGCTCAGACAAAATGTATCATGATTTAAAGGCACTTTACTGGTGGCCGAACATGAAAGCCGACATTGCCACCTACGTGAGCAAATGCTTGACTTGTGCCAGAGTCAAGATAGAATACCAGAAAACATCTGGTCTACTGCAACAACCGGAACTCCCAATGTGGAAATGGGAACACATCTCAATGGATTTTATTACGGGTTTGCCTAAGACACCGACGGGATGCGATACCATCTGGGTGATCGTTGACCGGTTGACTAAATCGGCACACTTCCTAGCAATTAAGGAAACGGACAAAATGGAAAGACTGACTCGCGTATACATGAAAGAAGTGGTGTCTAGACACGGAGTGCCTGTCTCGATCATTTCCGACCGAGATTCTCGTTTCACCTCGCACTTTTGGAAGTCGCTGCAAAGCGCACTGGGCACCCGTCTCGATATGAGTACAGCATACCATCCTCAGACGGATGGGCAAAGTGAACGAACTATTCAGACCCTGGAGGATATGTTGCGTGCATGCGTTTTGGATTTCGGAAGAAGTTGGGAACCCCACTTACCCTTGGTAGAGTTTTCGTACAATAACAGCCACCACGCAAGTATTAACGCAGCATCGTTTGAAGCACTATACGGACGGAAGTGTCGATCACCGCTCTGCTGGGCAGAGGTGGGTGACAGCCTAATCACTGGTCCAGAACTGGTACTCGAAACCTCGGAAAAGATTGTTCAAATCCGAAATCGCATGGCAGCAGCACGAGATCGCCAAAAGAGTTACGCCGACAAGCGCCGAAAACCTCTCGAATTTCAAGTGAACGATCGGGTGTTACTCAAAGTCTCACCTTGGAAAGGTGTGGTTCGCTTTGGGAAGCGAAACAAACTCAACCCACGGTATGTTGGTCCGTACCGGATAACTGAGCGCATTGGCCCGGTGGCGTACCGACTGAACCTACCAACAGAACTCAGTGGCGTACACGATGTATTCCACGTATCAAATTTGAAGAAATGCCTATCTGATGAATCCCAAGTAGTCCCTTTGGAGGAACTACAAGTTGATGAACAGTTACGTTTCATTGAAGAACCAGTCGAGGTTTTGGACTGGGAAACCAAAACGCTCAAACACAGCAAAATTCCAATCGTTAAGGTTCGTTGGAACTCGAGACGTGGACCGGAGTTCACGTGGGAACGCGAGGATCAAATGATGAAAAAGTATCCTCACCTTTTTGAAGGGCTAACCAAACACTGAAAACCGCGAAACCCGGCAAACCGTCAAACATCACCGGAGGTATGAATTAAATTTCGGGACGAAATTTCTTTCTACTAGGGGATGATATGACAAACTGAAAATTTTTTTTTTTACTCTTTCAGACTCTCATCACGACTTGACTCAAATTTTCGGGACGAAAATTCTTTAACATGGGAATGATGTGACAATCGTCAATTTCAGGTTAACTCCGTAACTCAACTCCGTCAATTCAAACTTTAAGATCATTGAATCTATAACGCACACATCATTACATTTAAACTAGGGTTTAAATGACGCTTAACACTTACTACATGTGTAGTCTTTCGGGATTTGCACCGAAACGCAAACGAGTTGACGCAAACGATTGATAAATAAACGAAAAACGTCAAAACAATAATTATGTGATAATTATGTGTTAGACTTATGTGTTATGTGATAACATGATTATAAACGTTAACTCAAGACGAAAACAAGCTAGTTAGGCTAGAAAAACAACACTTGAAAGTAGAGGGACTAGAGTGTAACTTGTATATCTATAAATATAACCTTAACACTTAACCCTAACTTATTATTATAAACCTACAAGCTCCGATCGGCCCCTCCCTTGCTCCCTCTTGGCTGCCGTCCACAAGCACACACACATACAAGCCCTAATCAAGTGTTTAATCCAAGAACTAGGTGCTAGGAAGGTATAATTGATCATCCTTTACCTTCTTGTTGTTTAATTTTGATGTTTAATGGGTTAATTAAGAACCCTAGGCAGCCGATTTTTATATGTATGTATGAGTTAACATGATGGTTGTTGAATTCATGATGATTGATAACTAGTATTGATGTTGTTGCTTGATTGATTGTTGTCTTTGATTTGAGTTAAAACACAAACCCTAATCTTGTATGTATGGTGTAATTGATATGCATGGATAGTGGTTGTAGTGTCTAGCATGTTATATGATTGATTTATGGTCCATAGATAGTTAAATTGTTGAGTTTTGATGTGAACAGATTCTGGACAGAATGTGTATACGATGTTTAAGTGACTGTAACGAAGTGTAAACGTGAAAATTGGTTGAGATTGTGGGTACTGAAGTAAACTAGGTTTAGTGTAGTTTCTATAAAGTATAAGTTTGTAATTTTTGGACAAGTAGAAGTTTACTTTTATGATTTTACAAAAACGTTGTGCAAAGCTGAGTTGTTAGACCTGCTGTTAGGTTGTTTTGTAAATGTTATATCTCATGATCTACGAGACCAATTGGGTTGGTTCCACTTCTGGAAGATGACTTATTGAGTTAGGAACCTAACCCAAGTGGTCTTGCATTTATTAGATTTTTCGTTTGATGGGAATTGCAAATAACATTCTGTTGCGCATGAATCTGACTGATATGAGCTTGCTGTAGTGTTTTGATCATTATGAGAAATCTATATGGAATAAAAATAAGATAAAATATGTTCTGGAAACCTAAGACATGTATGTTTCAGTGGTGATTTTTGGTGAATTAATTGAGATGATATGATCGGTGAAATAGTACAATCTTTCAAGTAGAAATTCTGTCACAGTGAAACTAGCTGCTGAGTTGTGTATAAATGCATGAAATATGATATTTCTTATATAATTGTTATGTTTTGACCAAAATACCCTTGCGGGGAATAGTTGCAAATTGATTGCCATGATTTGACCAAATTGCCCTTATGGGGAATAATGGCTAGTAATTGTTATTTGTTGACCAAAATGCCCTTACGGGGATAATTGCTAGTAAAGTATGTTATTAATACATGACACAAAAGTAATTGTTCACTCACGTATCGTATCACAATTGTACTTGTTTAAGTCACACACGATTCACAAACGAAACTCGAAACATGTTACGTGCATAGGTATTATGTGCCGAGTCTAGAGACTCGTTAAACGTACCGATACTTAGAAAATCTCTTTGTTATTTAGAACGCTAGAGAGTTTCTACGACGCGCATCACTTGGTGATCTAATTCGGGATATTCTTCGCAAACAGTGAGTTCACTTACCCCACTCTTAAACTGTTTTCAAACGTTTTTCACTTGGGGGAGATAACATACTCCGATAAACGCATTTTTGAGATAAACGCATATTTAAGATTTTGTTATAAATTATATATCACTTGTAAAGACTAAGCGGCAAACGTAACATTTGAAGTCCCACACATCGAACCGGTTAATATTTAGAATAGCGAGTCACTGTTAAGTAGTACTACTGGGTTTGACAAACCCCACCCGACGCTAAGCTCAACTGGAGGTTGAGTGGGTGTAATTTTGGCTAACACTTACCATGGTCTGGATTGACCTGGTGACGGGCACTTGATAAACAGTCAGCTTCGGTGTCGAACCACTTAGTAATACTTGTTGTATAGATTAGCTACCTATCGATATATAATTTGACATAACATTATCTGGTAACGCAAAACGCCGTAACGTGGTTACGCAAAACGCAAAACGCCGTAACGTGGTTACGCAAAACGCTTAAACGCCGTAACGTGGTTACGCAAAACACTTAACGTAAACGCTGAATGCAAACGCTAAACGATTTATCTTATATAACTTGTGAACTCACCAACCTTGTGTTGACACTTTTAGTATGTTATTCTCAGGTAGCCGAGGCGGGCGCGCGGTTTAGGAGCATGCATTAAATGAAAACACTTTTATTCTGCAAACTTATTTTTAACAGTTATCTTTGGTTTTAAGTCGTCCTGCGTGACGCAACTTTTGAAATAAGGTTTTTTTTTACGCTTCCGCACTTATTTGCATTTAAAAGTTTTTATGGTTTGATTATAACTGATGATTCCGATTCTGCCAGTTCACACCCTCTGACGGTAAAACTCTGTGAGTGGATTTTGAGGGTGTGACAATTGAGAACTACTTGTTCCATAACAAAACCAAAGCGCGATATTCAGGAACCCCTGAGAACTACTTGTTCCATAATAAAACCGTCAACTTTGGCATTTTAATGGCTGAGATTTGATTTGAACCACTCATTTAATACGGTCCAGATTACACCGAAAAGCAGTTATTAGGCCAACGGTTGCTAGACGGTAGTCTATATTATAGATAATTACACAATCACAAAGCATCTGCCAAAATCTGGTGAACTGATTGAAATTTAGAAAGCTGATTGTAACACCACGACCAAAGCTAACCACTAATAGTAGTTAAGCAATTCAGTTAATGAGATATCAAATAGGACACCTATATCACAAAATTTAATCGCAAGCAGATCCCATCAATCGATTTAGAATTCAAAGCAATCTTATAAGCACCAACAGAATTTAAGCATATATAGAGCAATATCTCAAGCACTTTTAATGAACTTAAATAAACAATTTGTTGCAACAATGAATGAAATGAAAAGAAGACAGATAGAAATTGTCTTTACACGGCACCATGTATCGTAATGTGAGTACCCTGCACTTGTGTTCAACGAGACTTTTGCTCATGATTGAACCCCCAAATCTCACCCTTCCACATTTATGGAAGACACGGGTTCAAGTGACCACGTCGATTTTCAATATAGTGTAAAGAAGAAGTGTGGGTAGCTGGAAAAGGCGCTCGCATTGATAGATGCAACTCAAGTTTTACTCCCTTTCGTAGGGCTTTTTAATTTTTATTTTTTCCTCAATCCCTTTAACATGAGTTGTATACAGATTTTACGGAAAGCATGATTGTTAGTTAATCCGCTGCATGTTTATAGACTAGACTCAGGCAGTTTACATAGTTGCATTTACAAAAGTCTGTTCTATTATTCTGAAAACATCAAAGATGTAAAAAAATATACGAATACTATTGAAATTTACACAAAACAAACCAAAAACATGAACCCTAGAAATGAATAAACATGCCAAAAAAGGGATAAACATTTTACCATGTGTATAACAATATTTCCGAGACCACCGATTCCAACGGGCAGAAAGATAATCTCCATGGGATCATAAAAGGGATGGATTTCCCACATACTTTCATGGCTTATATTGTAGGTTGTGAGACCGATCCAAACAAGAAAATCGGATCAATGATTAAGACGATCGAAAAAAGGATAGTATTATTTAGATGGTGACGGCGATTGGCGGTGGGAATATGCCAAAGGTAGTGAGGACTGAGGAGACGAGAATTGAAAGATTACCCCTGCTTTACCTAATTAGGGTATATATATAGAGAGTGTTATTCTTCTTTTTATTTTTATTTTCCTTCAAACTTTTCATTTTTCTTTTCCATATCACATGAAACAAACATGTATAGATTCAATGTATCTCACAAGTGGTAATTTGCTTTGTAAGTTATAACTTGAATCAGCTTTGCAAGTTGTAACTTGCATTAGCTTTTGTAACTCGCTTATTTGTATAACTCTTAAAGAAAATTCCATAAATATATAGTTTCTTTCTAATAAATAAATATTTTAAATTCTTATTTATTTTTAATTGTGTTTTTTAAAACCTTTTGGGCTTTAAAGATTTTATGAGCTAGAGAGGTCAATGAGTTGATTGTTACAAAGTGCAAAAATTAAAGTGCAAAATTTTCCAATTCAAGGGTGTGTTTTGAAAACTTTAACGCTTCTTTGATCCTAAAATTGAGTTTGCGAACGCATCTTATCTGTTTCTAGATTTGTGCTATTGACATTAAAGAATCAGATTAAGAACATGTGTCCGTTTGAAGATATTGAAGTTGCAGTTGGCGAAGGCGTAAAGAACATGAGAACGTGAGAAGTTGTTGGTTGAAGCTGAATATAATTTGATCGTGTCTGAAGATCCATCAAGACGTAAAGGAAAGAGACAAGTCGGCTCAAGAAAGTCAACATAAGAAGGGATTTATATGTCGAGCCTCTAGCATATGATGTTCCTAAATCTACTGTTGTCAATCCTTCCTAGAGAATAAGAAAGGAACTAAGACTCAAATCTCCAAGAATGGAAATAAAGAATCATCCAGCCCAATAAGAGTTGGATCCATTAAACTATGAAACACTTTCAGGGTTCGAGATGGCAAGTGTTAAGAATGGAAGACCAAACATGGTTAGAGACCAATAACCTATCTATACAAAAGCCTAGAGGGAGACTGTAGTGCTAAATAGACCAAGCCTATATATTAGATAGTTTTTAAATGCAATTTGTCATTTAATTTGGCTTTCATTTAATCATTGTAATTTGTAAGGGTACAAGACACTTTTGAGTGTAACAAGCCCAATGGGCAAGCCCATTTGGGCCCAAGATGTAATTAACCTAAGTATGTGATAACATAAGTAATTAACCTAAATACCATGTTATACTCCATACAATATATCGATAACACTCTTGGAAATAGTTATTCTCTTCTTATACTTCTTTTTTCTCATTTGGTGTTAATCCGAGATCCAGATAAATTTGGTGATTTATGTTCATCAAATTTACGGATTGATTCAGGATTAGTTGTTAGATCTAACACGAGACCTATAGACATAGTTAATGACTTTAATAAAATGCGTGTTAGTTTACTAATGTAGTGGTTTTATATGGTATTAAGCCTTATAATAATCCCCACTAAGCCACCATGCCATTCTTGGGATTGCGGATCTTATGCTCCTGGTACTTCTGTTAATGTATTATCATAAATAAATTAAATAATTTTTAATTTATCTTAACAACCTACTAATAGTCAATATTTGATGCTTGAAGATTACCACCTTACAATAAAAAAATGGAGAGGGTTTAGAAGATGACAAAGCATTTATAAGACCATGTGAATGAACATACTAGGCTTTTTTAAGACGCAAAAATAGCTTTGTTTTTATCAAATGTATTTTGTGTATTATTATGACAACATTTGATTAAATGAATAATAGTTGACTTTTTTTTTGTTCTATATTATTCACTTGTATTTAGAGTGTAGAAATTCATTTGTAAAATATCATCCAGAGGTAAAAAAAAAAAATTAAAAAAATGGATATTACTAATGAGCATAACCACCACTAATTCATCGGCCAATTTGCCACAACCATCTGACCATATTCTCCATGATCTACCATCGATGATACTTCTATTGATAGTCTTACATTCAAGAATCTTAACAGACAACTTAGTAACACACCATCACCAAGGGATCATTGATGGTAAATTCAATGTAATGGAGATCCTTTGATTTGTAGTGAAATGTGGTGAAGCATAACTTTATGGAATATACAAATGTAGTTCTCTAGCAATACAAAATCTAAAAACATTAATTGTTTATCCAATATGTTTAAAAAGTTAAACCCAACACATAAAAAGGATAGAATGCTAGTTAAGTGTGTCTGCATAATAATCAATACACACATGACATCAGTCCACGAACCAGCACATTTCGCATACAAAACACACGCAATACTTGCAACCTTCGCACTTGCTACTCAATCGGCATCCACTATGTGGTCTTGTACTCCTCTCCTCGAGGTCTTCGCATGTCCACCTTCATCAAAAAGGTTTTATGAATAATAACAAATCAAGTGTTTAAAATTACCTTTTAGATAGATAGATCAAGTTACCTGCCGTGAATCATGTCACTGCAAGTTCGGTTTTCCATTGCAGCTGCAAGGTGATAAGACCAGCACACATCCCTTGTCTTAAGTTCAAAGCGACACACCTTGTTGCACGTTCAACAACTCAAGAACTCGTCTCAATGTGGATATCCATTGATTTTGTGGTGAAATGTGGTGAAGCATAACGTAAAGAAATACACAATATGCAGTTCTTTAGCAATACAAAATTTAAAAACATCAATTGTTTATCCAATATGTTTAAAAGTTGAACCCAATACATAAAACGAACAGATGGCTGATTAAGTAAGTGTGTTTGCATAAAAATTAGCACACGCTTGGCATTCACATTCCATGAACATGCACATGTCACATCCAAAACACACAATACTTGCAACCTTTGCAATTGCTACTCTTTGGGCATCCGGCATCCGCTATGTGGTCTTGAACTCCTCTCCATGAGGTCTTTGCATGTCCACCTTCATCAAAAAGGTTTTATGAATTTGCAAATCAACTTATTAAAAATTAACTCTTAGATAGATAGATAAAGTACCTGCCGCGACTCATGTCACTGCAAGTTCGGTTTTCCCTTGCAGCTGCAAAGTGATAAGACTTGCACATGTCCCTTGTCTTAAATTCAAAGTGACGCACCTTGTGACACGCAGTACAACTCAAGAACTCGTCTCGATGGGAGACTTTGTTGTGCGGTCTAACATATTCATCTCCTTTATAGTACCTGAGTAAACTTGTTTGAGCTAATTTTATCTTCTTGAGGTTGGAGTTAAGAACCCAAATCTTGGTCCTCCAATTTGGCACATTCATACATCCCGATGCGTGTTTCACAAGTTTTGCAGGACTGCTAAACATTATTACAACCAAAAGTACCATTTATAAGATTTTATAACAAAAGATATAATAACAGTAAGTGGTTGTGTGAGAGAGTTTGAACATGCCTTCTTTGCAGTCTAGAGTGCAATGGCAAATAGAGCAGATGGTGCCATCGTCACTGATTCTGAGGATGTCTAACGAGTCCCCCAACCTTTTGTTTGTGCACCCACACGCTATTTCAACATAATGCGGCGCTCTCACCAAGATTTTTTCAGCAAAGGCAACCAATTTCTCAACTGTAAAGAGAGTCCCATTTCCTGTTGTTTGTGCAATCAAATTCAGAAAACTATAAGCATGGTTTGATTCAATATCTTTTTTAACTATTGCAATTAATAAGATGCTTGAAATTATTTAAACTTTGTACAACTTCTACGAACTAGGAAAAAGTAACAGTTATAAAAGAATCTAACAACATAAGAGTGAATAATCATCATACCTAGTTGTTATGAAAAGAAAAGGCATTTATACATAAAGTCACACGTAATCTTTATATCCTTTGTTAATACATCACAAACCTCTTTTGCCCAAAATTGCTGATTTATGATAAACTAGCTAATTTTGATTGTTGGAAGAAAACTAATATTAATGTAACATCAAGTGAAATAATGCTATTAGTGTCTACTATCATTAATGTTTTTGGATCTCGAAATTTTCTTGCACATGCAGTCTGATTTTTAATCTTATATATATGTGATTAAGTATCACAAGAGTTACTGTTCAAGTAAAAAGATCATCAATTTGGCAGACCAATTTACACAATCATAAATCAAGCATCAACCCAAAGTAGATCTACTTAGAAAACTGATTGTAAAACTATGGCCGAATCAAACTACAAATAGCAGCTTACACAATTCCTTTCATTAGAAATAAAGATAAGACACCTATATCATGAACTTTAATCGCAAGTAGATCCAATCAATGAATTGAACTCAAGCAAACTTAAAAACACCAACAGAAATGAAGCATATATAGCACGAATCAAGCAATTTACCTGAACCTAAATAAAGTGAAAGGATCATCAATTAGTAGACCAATTTACACAATCACAAATCAAGCATCAACCCGAAGTAGATCTGCGTAGAATACTAATTGTAAAACCACGACCGAATCGAACTACAAATAGCAACTTACACAATTCCTTCATTAGAAATAAAAATAAGATACCTATATCATGAACGTTAATCGCAAGTAGATCCAATCAATGAATTGAATTCAAACAATCTTAAAAACACCAACAGGAATGAAGCAATTTAAATGAACCTAAATCAAAATTGATCACATATAGCAACATCAACTACAATTTGCTAAATCAAAACTTAAACTAAACACGATTTGTAATTTAAGAGAATTTTCTTTACCCTGCGTCATCTATCTTAATTTATCCTTAAACTGTATTTGAAAATCTTTGGCTTGTGAACATCCAAATCTCACCCTTTGGAATTTGCCGGAATATATATGGCTATAGTTATCGTCGACTCGATTAGGTTTCCGTTATAACGCCAACAAGTGTAATTCTTTTTAGCCAAATCAGCTCAAGAAACCCTGAATGATATTGTTTCGTATATTTCTTATTCATGTGAGTGTTATGACCAATGATATGAACCCTAGAAATGAATAAATATGCCAAAAAAAAGGATTAACATTTTACCGTGTGCATAAGTATTCCGAGACCACCGATTCCAACAACGAGAGAGAAAGATAATCACCATGCTATCTTGAAAGGGATCGATCTTGAACCCACTTTCATTGCATATATCCGTAGGTTGTGAGACCGATCCAAATACTAAAATTAGAATGGTTAATATGATCGGAAAAAGGACACTATGGTGACGGCTCTTGGTGGTGAAGAATGCCGACGGCGGTGATAGCAGGTTTGGTGGTGAGGTGATGAAGGTGTGACGGATTAGGGTATAATGGTATATATAGCTAGCTTTTGTTCTTTTTATTTTTCTTTTTTATTTTCCTAATACTTTTCATTTTCCTTTTCTACATCACATCCAATCATGTAAAGATTTTTTTTGGTTTTACTTTTACTTTTTTTTTGAAAGATAACTTTTATAAACAACCGGCCACCAACTCTGACTTCAAGAAAGAGAAAGAGTCGCAACCCTTTTTGAATGATAAAACCGATCCTACCGAAAACAAAATTATGTTTCTTAGCTGTTAATGAGTTATTGTGTACGACTCGCTCAATTCTTTTTAGGAACACAACAAGTTCGGAGTAAGGGACCTAAATGTATAAAAAACAAATGGAATGAAAACGCGTGTGCTGATTATTGGCACAAACTTTCTTATGCTTAGCAACTTTCCCCGACTATGTAATATTATTACACGTATAATTTATGTAAAATGTAATGATTTAATGTATCTGTAGGTGTGAATAGATCAAAATTTATTGATCTTCATATCATCATTTTCTTTTCTTCTTGGAATTTTATATATATATATATAGAGAGAGAGAGAGAGGATCTTGAGAGAACTCCATTTTATGGAGAGAACTAGAGAACTAATAATGAAGTATTTTTAATTTAATTAAAAAAAATATTTTTGAATTTTTTTTCTTTCATCCTTCTTATATGTTGTTATTTTTCACCACAAAAAAAATATAAAAAATGAAAAAAATAAAATAAAAATAAAAAAAATTAACGAGTAATGCATATATGCAATACACCGACTTTTTTTATAATGCATATGTGCAATAGTGTACATTTTGATATTTCAAATAGTGTTGAATAGCATATATATAGTTGTTTGTATTGTTTATTTGCAATAGTGTTATATTATATACAAAAATTAAAAAAAATCGATATAGTGCATATGTGGATTAGTGTTGTATTACATATATGCGATAATGTGTTTTGCATACAATTATTAGTTTTGTATTTACATATATTCAATAGTGTGTATTGGATAATGCAATTGTGTTGTATTATATGCAATAAAACACTATTGTATATATGCAATAGGCATTAGTGCACATATGCACTACAATATTACACCGACAAGTTTTTTTTTTTTAAGTATCAATATCATCTTGTTAGAATGAGGGAAGAAAAAAAATCACAAAATAATTTTTTTTAAATAGTTAAAAATAATTCTTTACTAGTTCTCTAATTCTCTCTTTAAGAGGAGTTCTCTCTAGATAGCACCCCTATATATATATATATATATATGAATCAGTGTTCATAAGCATACAAACAAAACAATCCCACTTTCATTCTAAATTATTTATTGAATATGATTCTAAAGATAAATCCAGAACAAGCAAGTGATAGACGCCAAGTTTATTAGGTGCATTTGCATACAAATGAGTTCACCCTCCACATCGACTGTCCTCAAGCCTGCTTTTTCCGCTTTCAAAACACCCGCAATACTTGAAACCTTTGCATCGACTGTCCTCAAGCCTCTGCACTTTTCGTGTGAGACTTGGTTGTATGGTCCTAGGTAATCATCTCTTTTATAGTCTCCCAGAAAACACGATTCACCCAATTTTACTTTCTCGGCATTGCAATTTAGAACCCAAACCATCATCCCCCCAGTTTGACATGTTTGTACTGTGAGATTCATGTTCTGCAAACTTTGCAAGACAAGTAAACATTCATTAAGTTTTTAGGGGGAAAAAAGCTAGGAAAACAGAAAGCGTTTTGTGAGAAAGTTTGATCATGCCCGTGTGCAGCCTAAGCTGCAATGGCAAGAAGTGCGAATTATGCCAACATCAATGATTCTCAGGATGCCGAATGTACGTGTCTCCCAAGCTGTTGTTTTTGCAACCATACACTAATTCAATGTAATAGGGTGCTCTCACTATGATTTGCCCAGCAAAGGCACTCAATTCATCACTTGATAAGCTACTGCAGTTCCTGTGAGTTCAACCAAATTCAATTACATACAAACTGAACGAATTATAGGCAACTAATACAATTAAAAAAATATATTTAAACAACATACAGCTAGGAAGAACTGTAATAGAAGAATCTGACAAATTCATGAAAACGAAAAAAATCATTCAGCTATATTCAAACATATAATTTCCGCATCATAATATTATCATAGAGTTCTAAACAATGCTCGTGAAAAAATCCACAGCGTACAAATCGTGAAAAAATTAAGATACTTACAAGGGATAATAGTTATGACAGCTACGGATATTAAAACTCTACTAGAATGGAAATTGATCAAAACACGAGTCACTGATATGTTACTTTTACTAACTAGAAAAACTGAAATAAAAGAATCTAACGATTTTAGAAGGAATAATCTTAATACCTAAAAGTTTTCAAAAGCAAAACCAGTGTCATACATTTCATATATGAGAAGACTGATAATGCATCTATAACCTCCTGGTTTGCCATCTAAACTGTATTTTTAATTCGTCATTTAGCGAGCCAATTATCAATACACAATCACAAGCATTAGTCCAAAAGCAGGTCTAGTCAACTGATTGAAATTAAGAGATCTGATTATAAAAACTCCCACCAAATCTAGTAACAAATAACAACTTAAGCAATTTTAGTTCAGCTGAAATCAAAAGCTGGCTCCAATATCACAACCATTAGTTACATGTAGATCTAATCGATCATATTCAAAGTCAGAGCGATAATAGAAACACCAACAGATTTGTAGCATATATAGCAACTCAAACAATTTAAATAAATATAAAAACAAATTCCGGCATATATAGCCCATACATCAACTTCAATTTGTAAAGTCAAATATGATTGTAACAACGAATCATGTATTTCAGTTAGATGATATATATCAAGACTGTTTCTTTACCTTAAGCAGATTCAATCCCCAAATTTCAGGCATTTATAGGAGACACGAGCCGACCTATGTATAAGAACAAGTGTATGATGTCTAGATTATAGTAATAACAAACTCTGGCTCTAAATTTCAACAAGTAATCATCATAGCATATGTTTGTTTGAACAAGTCTATATGGAAACCTCTTTTTGGTTTGTTTCACTAAACCCTAAGATATTTTACACAAATATTTGTAACATAAAGATTGATTAGACTCTTGGTGTTTTCTGAACATAAAGAATGAAAACTGCAATTTTGATTAACGTAAACAAATTGATTCTAAAATTATATTTTTATAATACACACACAATAGAAGTCACGTATGGCGTGACCCTATACATTCCTTATATTACATATCTTAATTAAGTGCCATATTTAACCAACTCTAACGCCTTCTTCATCAAGATAACGGCAAAAGCATGCGGCCCCCCTTACTGACAAAGGCACTTAAATATCACCAAGATCAACTCAATAGTGTGTGTTTAAGCTCAATACCTATTGCTTGCTTCCTTCTAAAGGATGGTACCTAGCACTTGGAAAAAGTGGGTGCCCGTGGTGGTGGAGGGACCTCATTTGGAAGATTGAGAAGAGCATCAAGACCAAACAGTTTCCTTGTAGCATCATAAGCCAAGGCAGTGCGCTTCATGGGCGGAGTCAAATGTCCCTAACCAGGACACCAGATTTGGGGTCACGGATTTCCTCCACCCACTTTCCCCATTTTCGTTGCCTAACACCTTTGAAGGTGCAGGGAACATTTAGAGGGCCACTTTCCGTTCATCACCACCTCTTCCACAACCACTGCCTGTTCCGACACCCACTAGGATTGATGAAGAAACCATTCGGATCAAACAGTGTCTGTCATCAAAAATATTTTCGGTTATTCATATACTACTGAAATTTGCACAAAACAAACCAGAAACATGAACCCTAAAAATGAATAATTATGCCACAGAAAAAAGGAATCAACATTTTACCGTGGCAAGACAATTCCGAGACCACCAATTCCAACAAAGAGAGAAAGATAACACCATGCGATCTTCAAAGGGATCGATCTCGAACACACTTTCATGGCATATATTGGTAGGCTGTGACAAACACTAAAATCGAAGTGATTAAGATCGTAGTGGTTAAGATGATCGGAAAAAGGATATTGGAGAAGGTGATGGTAACGGTGCTTGGTGATACTAGAGATGAAACTTGTGAATAATATTGCCGATGGTGGAGATCAATGAAAGTGTCACGCCTTTATAGAGTGTTTTTCTTTTTCTTTTTTAATTTTTCTTCATACTTTTTATTTTTCTTTTCAATATCACACACAATCCGGAATGCTCTTGATATGGGGATAATATGATGTGATATTATGTAATATCATTTGATATAATATGTTAATTATGAAATGATTTTATTATATAATATGACTAGCTTTTAACATCGTATTACGAGGTTTTTTTACATTATTCGTTTTTAATATTTATATATTTTTTAGAATTTTAACTTTTTTATTGTAATAAAGTTAATGATATACATAAGATTTGATGATGAAAGAGTTTCATAAATAAACAAGATGCTATAACCCGGTTTAGTTCTATCTGGGTTTGGTGAGACCAATTACATGTTTTTTTACTATAAAATTATTTCTTAATTACAAATACTATCTTTTAAAAAAAGACGATATTAATTTTTATTATATCCTTATTTTAAAATAAGGATTTTCATGTCAAATATTTGATGAGATTAATATTATATAATAAAATGTTATAACCCGTTTAAGGCTATATGGGTTTGGTGAGATCCATATCCGTGAATTCGGTCAAACTCATGAGAAGCCTTTATTTACAAATAAAACAATATAGTGGATTGAGAGAATTTAGGGATGTTTCGTTTATATATATTTATTATGATTATGATATTATATAGATGATACGATACAATATAATTTAATACTTTTAAACATGATATAATATGTAATGGTATGATATTTAACGATGTAATGTGATATGATGTGTATATGATAAGAGAATTTTAATTATTATAATAAGAGTTAATACCTCAAAAAGTAGCATTTTTTATTGTATGTCTTTAAACTCGTTTAATGTTTATGTAGTTTTCGAAATAAATATTAAATTGTAAAAACAAAAATAAGATGGTTTTATTTCTTTCCATTACATTGAATTTCCCTTTACCACACTTTAGCCAATTCAAAAGGCGTCAAGTCATTATTTAAAAAATTCACAGATACGTTGATCATAGAAGTGGGTTAATGACTTTAATAAACAAACAATTGATTAGTTTAATAATATACTAGTTCTTTTAGGGTATTGGACCTTATAATTATCTCTGATGCGCTACTCTTAGTACTTTTGTGCAAGGGCGGGGAGGGTCCCCCCCCCCCTTTCGGCTCAAAAGTATACATTAGGTAAGAGATTAGGAGGCTGCGTCAGATTAGATGGTTCAACAGAGTTTGTTAGATATGTGATGGAAATTTAGAATAGAAACCGAATTATGGGAAGATGATGATAGGGAAATAGGGGCATTTTTGTAATTTAGTCTACCATAAAACTAATTAAAGTCATAGATTACTTGTTAACTAAATATTAATAAATTAGATAAAATTTGTTATTATACTATATATTTTACTAGTTTTTTAAAATTAATTTAAAAATTTGTAGATGCTTACTTTTCTTTAATCATTTACCTTATTTGTAGATATTCTTTCACTCACACCAAAGTATGTCATCTCATTTTCTTCAAATACCGACCACATGTCTTTCACTACTAAAGAACGTATATTAATTTTGGATTTATTGAAATATATTCCGTCCCCCAACCCCAAGTTAAACCTCCAAGTTCCGCCACTACTTCTGTGAATGTGCGTTTGTGATTACCATGTTACAAAAACAAACAGAGAGATGTAGACGAGTTGGGAGAAAACAAGCATTTCAAAGACAAGGTGAATGAGCATACTTATGTGTTACTTCTGAATCTACGTGTGATTTATATAACATGCTTTTTACTATTTGATAATATTCATCAATCAACGTTCAAAAGTTTTGTAAATTCATATGAAATTACAAAGTTTTTCTTTTTTATTTTGAAAATTTTCTTCAACTATACCGGTCTTTCTCTTATATCTATGGACCGAGAATAAGGATATGATGACGAACTCAATATGATCCTTTGCTTTATCATAAGAGCTGAAGCTAGTGCATAAAAACTTCCATCGGCGTCACATGCAACCGTGCTATCAATTGTTGTGATTAATATTGTTAGTAGTCCAGTTTGACAGGATATTGAAAATACTTGTCTTATTGATCAAGCTTTATTCTATGTAGTTCCATAAAATTTGGTTTGAATTTTGGAGTATTATGTTACTATGTAAATCTGATTCCTCATACGTGTTTGTTTCTATGTTTGTTGTGGGAAATCAAAGGCAACTTAAGAGCATATATAGAAAACAAATTACAGTTTATTACTAAAAGGATAAAATTGCTAGAACCAAAACAAGTAAATTATACATCACATGGTAAAGAGTTTTGAGCCATATGCCCTTCATGCCACTACGCTAGAACCAAAACAAGTTACATATATAGCAACACTCAAGTCCTTATGAAATGAAATTACTAAAACACTTATTATATAATAAAGCCGTCCAAGAAAATGATAGACGGCTGGTTAATCAGCACACTCTGCACATTTCGCATAAAAATCACACACAGTACTTGCAACCTTTGCACTTGCTATTCTTTCGGCATCCGCTCTGTGGTCTTGAACTCCTCTCTTAGTCCTCGAGGTCTTCGCATGTCCGCCTTCATCAAAAAGATTTTAAGAATAACAACAAATCAAGTGATTAAAATGAACTTTTAGAGAGGAGATCAAGGTACCTGCCACAAAATCATGTCACTACAAGTTCAGTTTTCCCTTGCAGCTGCAAATTGATAAGATTTGCACTCGTCTCTTGTCTTAAGTTCAAAGCGACGCACCTTGCTACACGTGGAACAACTCAAGAACTCATCTCGGTGGGAATATTGGTTGCGTGGTCGACCATATTCTTCTGTTCTATTACACAGATAAAAAAAACATTAATATATACTTCATCCTAGAAATAGATCAATTTAAAAATAAAATAACCCTTACTCTTTATGTTCAATTGGGCCCATTAGCCGATGAAATATCGCCTCCTTTACACTGGTTAGAAAACAAAGAATACTTGCTAAACGAGTACCAAATAAATTCAAAAATAATAATGCAGTAAAATAGCATCTTTAGTGTGATCTACCTTCGTAGGAGGTCTACTATAAACGTGACACCTAGCAGCAGATTATGGTTCAGACTGATTTTCTTCCATTGATGAACCAAAGACAGCCTTTAGAAAATAATTAAAAGAAATGAATTTCATATATAACACCGTATCTTTCTTGTGCTCTATATAACACCGTATGTTTAGAAAAAAGAGTGATACCTATGTTTTGGTTTGTGTTTCTTTACAGTCGGTTGGTCAGCTGATGATTTACCTTTGCAAGCTGGGCAGTAATATTGAATCCGCTTCATACCCTTCATGTGATATAAATATACAATCTTTTAAGATATATATTAAAAGAAAAAACCATTAAAAACATAAAATATAAGTACCTTCAAGACCTTGGTGGATACTTTGGCGCACTGTGTGTGTACACAACTATTACAACCATCACAAAATATCTAGGACAAACCAAAACCAAACAAGTTAGATGCTAGTCATTGAGGGGAGAGGAGCACCATAAGGTGACTCGGATAAACTCGATTCAGTATAACCGCCGCCGATCAACAAAATATATAGATGAATGATAACATAAATAATCAAAATAATGGCATATAGGTTATAATCACTTACATAATCCACACCATCAGAATAATATGCAAATCTTCTTGCAAATGCCACAATGTTGTTTTAATTTCTGCAAATGTCATTTTGTTAAAGATGTTGTGTGGGCAAAATAAGGAAATAATGTCATTCTAATAATTTAATTTCTGCAAAGTCATTTTATTATCATAAAATGGTATAAACCTTCTAACTTATGAATTCAAACCTCTTTTGCCCAAAGTTGCTGATTTACGATAAACTAGCTAATTTCGATTGATGGAAGAAAACTAATATTAATGTAACATCCAGTGAAATATATTTGCGTCTACTATCATTAATCTTTTTGGATCGCGAAATTTTCTTACACCTGCAGTCTAATTTTTAATCTTATAAATGTGATTATCACAAGAGATACTGATCAAGTAAAAAGATCATCAATTGGCAGACCAATTTACACAATCACAAATCTATCATCAACCCGAAGTAGATCTATGTAGAAAACTGGTTGTAAAACCACGACCAAATCGAAATACAAATAGCAACTTACACAATTCCTTTCATTAGAAATAAAAATAAGATACCTATATCATGAATGTCAATCGCAAGTAGATCCAATCAATAAATCAAGCAATGTAAATGAACACGATTTGTAATTTAAGAAAATTTTCTTTTCCCTGCATCTTAAATCTTAATTTATCCTTAAATTGTGTTTGAAAATCTTTGGCTTGTGAACATCCAAATCTCATCCTTTGAGATTTGCAGGGATATATATGCTCAATGACATGAACCCTAAAATTGAATAAATATGCCAAAAAAGGGGGGGGGGGGGGGGATTTACATTTTACCGTGTGTATAAGTATTCCGAGACCACCGATTCCAACAACGAGAGATCAAGATTATCACCATGCTATCTTGAAAGGGATAGATCTTGAACCCAATTTCATCGCATATATATGTAGGTTGTGAGACCGATCCAAATACTAAAATCAGAATGGTAAAGATGATCGGAAAAAGGACACTATGGTGACGGCGTTTGGTGGTGAAGAATATCGACGGCGGTGATAGCAGGTTTGGTGGTGAGGAGATGAAGGTGTGACGGGTTAGGGTATAAGTATAATGGTATATATAGCTAGTTTTTGTTCTTTTTATTTTTCTTTTTTATTTTCCTCATACTTTTCATTTTTCTTTTCCACATCACACCCAATCATGTAAAGATTTTTTTTTGTTTTACTATTAGAATGTTTTACAATACAGTAGTAGAAACTCGAAAAAATTAATACTATATTATTTAATAAACTCTCTAAGATAATATTTTTTGCCGGTCCCGACTCGGGAATAAGGTGCTAAATTAATAATTCGCTAAAATTATAAGATAATACATTTTTTATAATTTCTTTAGACCCCATATAAAATATAAATTAATAATTCCTTATATATAGCATATTACATGAATGATTTATGAAAGTTTCTTGAAAAATGACTCAATGGTATTTTGTTTTTTGTTGAAATCAATTTCCCTTTGAATCTCGTCTCTAATTTTCCTTAGCATGGTAAGAACTTCTGGTGTTGTTTTCTCATAGCTCAACAAGAAATTGTTCAATGTGATTGTCGCTTTAATAGCTTCGTTTCGTGATGGGGGCTCCATTGTAGAACTCTCATCATCTTCTTCATCGATATCATCTTTATTAATTCCAATGACTTTCAAAAATTTCTTCATCTGTCAACAACTGTGCAACTACATTTTCTTCTTGGTGAGTCAGAACATCTTCGACATCCATTGCATTGCGATAACCCAACTCTTTGATCAAGTCTGGAGTTCTTGAGTGCTTTCATATAAATTAATAATTATTAATTTATCGATTAATTAATAAATTTTGGTGGTACCAAGTGATTTTATAGAGTTTCTACTGTATTTATATTTATAGTATTGAATATTCTCAATAAAATGATCCAATTACAAATTATAAACAGGTAAACAGGCAATAAGTTAGCTGCGCCGCAACTCACTTTTGAATGATACAACTGATCATATCGAAAACAAAGCTATGTTTCTTAGCTGTTAATGAGTTACTGTGTACGACTCGCTCAATTCTTTTTAAGAACACAACATGAGCTTCGGAGTAAGGGACCCAAATGTATAAAAAAGCAAATCGAATGAAAACGCCCGTGTTGATTACTGGCACATGTTTTTATGCTTAGCAACTTTTCCAGACTAGGTAATAAAATTACACGTGTGATTCATGTAACATGTAAAGATTTAATGTATATGTTGGTGTGAATAGATCCAAATTTGTTGATCTTCATATCATCATTTTCTTTCCTTCTTGGAATTTTATAAATATATATGAATCAGTGTTCATAAGCTGATAAGCATACAAACAAAACAATCCCACTTTCATTTAAAATTGTTTATTGAATACGATTATAAAGATAAATACAGAACAAGCAAGTGATAGACGTCAAGTTAATTAGGTACAGTTGCATACAAATCAATTCACCCTCCGCATCGACTGTCCTCAAGCCTGCTTTTTTTCGCTTTCAAAACACCAGCAGTACTTGCAATTACCTTTGCATCGACTGTCCTCAAGCCTCTGCACTTTTCGTGTGAGACTTGGTTGTATGGTCCCAGGTAATCATCTCTATTAAAGTATCCCAGAAAACACGATTCACCCAATTTTACTAGCTCGACATTGCAATTTAGAACCCAAACCTTCATTTCCCCAGTTTAACATGTTTGTACTGTGAGATGCATGTTTTGCAAACTTTGCAGGACATGTAAACCCTCATTAAATTTTTAGGGTAAAAAAAGCTAGGAAAGAAAGTGATTTGTGAGAGTTTGATCATGCCCCTTGTGTAGCCTAGGCTGCAATGGCAAGAAGTGCGAATTATGCCAACGTCAATGATTCTCAGGTGCTCTCACTATGATTTGCCCAGCAAAGGCACTCAATTCATCACTTGATAAGCTAGTGCAGTTCCTGTGAGTTCAACCAAATTCAGTTTACATAGATACAAACCGAACGAATTATAACAACAGACGGCATTCACCAACTAGGAAGAAATGTAATAAAAGAATCCGACAAATTCATTGGAAAGGAAAATAATCATTCAGCTATATTCAAACATTTAATTTCCACATCATATTATTATCATAGAGTTCATAATATTGTTCGAGTTATTATGTTTTCTTATGACAAATTAAGAGACTTACAAGGGATAATAGTTATAACAGCTACGGACATTAAAACACTACTAGAATGGATATTGATCAAAACACGAGTTACTGATTACTTTTACTAACTAGAAAAGCTGAAATAAAAGAATCTAACGATTTATAGATCGAAGGAATAGTCTTGATACCTGAAAGTTATCAAAAGCAAAAGCAGTGTCATAATTCGTCATTAGTCCAAAGCAGGTCTAGTCAACTGATCAAAATTAACAGATCTGATTATAAAAACTCCCACCAAATCTAGTGATAAATAGCAACATAAGCAAATTTAGTTGCATGTAGATTTGTAGCATATATTGCAACTCAACAATTTAAATAAATATAAAATCAAAATCCGGCGAATATAGCCCATACATCAACTTCAATTTGTAAAATCAAACATGGTCGTAACAACGGATGAACTTCATATCATACCTTAAGCAGATTCAACGCCCAAATTTCAGACACTTATAGGAGACACGGGCCGACCTATGTATAAGAACAAGTCCAAGTGACACCATTGTTTTTCAAACAAAAATAGAAGCATGGATGGCTGGTAAATAAGCTCGCATTAACAGTTTTATACTGATGAAATGTACTGAATACTCAGGAAAGCATGATTGGTTAGTTAATACGCTACATGCTCATAGGCTTGACTCGAACCATTTTCATAGTTTGATTTACTACTAAGATGGAAGCAATATATAAGCATTAAACAATAAACAAGTATATGGTGTCCAAGATTATGGTATTAACAAAATCTGACTCCAGATTTCAACAAGTAATCATCATAGCATATGCTTGGTTTGATTCAGTAAACACTAAGATATTTTACACAAATTTGTAACATAAAGATTGATTAGAGACTTGGTGTTTTTTGAACATAAAGAATGAAAACTGCATTTTTTTTATAAACGTGATCGAATTGATTCTAAAATTATATTTTAATAATACACACAATAGAGGTCACGTATCGCGTGACTCTACATACATTCCTTATATTGCACATCATCATTAAGTGTCATGTTTATCCAACTCTAAAGCCTTCTTCATTAAGATACCACCAAAAGCAACCACGCGGACCCCCTTACTGGAAGATTGAGAAGAGCATCATAAGCCAAGGCAGCTTCATGGGCGAGTCGAATGCCCCTAACCAGGACACCAAATTTGGGGTCACGGATTTCCGCCACCCACTTTCCCCATTTCCGCTGCCTAACACCTTTGAAGGTGCAGGAACCATTTAGAGGGCCACCTTTTCCCTTCTTTGCAGCCTTTAATTACAGAGCCACTTTCCGTTCACCGCCACCTCTTCCACAACCACTGCCTGTTCAGTACCTCGCGTTACCTCCTCTGAATAAGTGGATGCTGGTGGATGGTGATGCATAGAGGATTCGGACCAAACAGTGTCTGCCATCAAAAATATTTTCTATTAATTTCAAATACTACTGAAATTTGCACAAAACAAACAAGGGTTCAGCATTTTACCGTGGTAAAACAATTCCGAGACCACCAATTCCAACAAGGAAAGAAAGATGAGAACCATGCGATCTTCAAATGGATCGATCTCGAACACACTTTCATGGCATATATTGGTAGGTTGTGACAAACACTAAAATCGAAGTGGTTATGATCGAAGATGATCTGAAAAGGGATATTGCAGAAGGTGATACTAGAGATGAAACTTGTGAATAATATTGCCGATGGTGGTGAGGAGATCAATGAAAGTGTCACGGCTTTATAGAGAGTTTTTCTTTTCTTTTCTTTTTTTCAGTTTTCCTTCATACTTCTTATTTTTCTTTTCAATATCACACACAATCCGGAATGCTTTTGATATATGAGGATAATATGATGTGATATTATGTAATATCATTTGGTATGATATGTTAATTATAAGATGATATTTTTTATATAATATGATTAGCATTTTAACCTCCGTATTACATGATTGTTTTATATGTTTTAAAATTTTATTGTTTTTATTGTAAGAAAGCTAATTATATATTTATGAATAAAAAAGTTTCATAAATAAATGAAATGTTATAACCTGGTTTAAGCTTTGGTGAGATCCATGACTCGTTTTTTTACTACAAAATTGTTTTTTAATTACAAATAATATCTTTTAGAAAACGGATATTATTTTTAAATGTATCCCTATTTTATAGGATTTTTCATGTCAAATATTTGATGAGATTAATTTTTAATATAACGAGATATTATAACCTGTTTAAGGGCTAACTAAGTTTGATGAGATCCATACCCATGAATTCGGTTAAATGCATTAGAAACTTTATTTACAAATAAAACAATCTGGTGGCTTGAAAGAATTTAGGGAGGTTTTGTTTATATATATATATATATATATAATATAGATGGTACGATACAATATAATTTGATATTTTTAAACATGATATAATATGTTATGGTATGATATATAACGATATAATGTGATATGATGTAGTATATGACAAGAGAATTTTTTTAATTATTAAAATAAGAGTTAATACATCAAAAAATAATATTTTTTTATTGTATGTCTTTAAACTTGTTTAATGGTATTCAAAATCAATATTAAATTGTAAAAACAAAAATAAGATGTTTTTATTTCTTTTCATTACATTCAATTTTCCTTTACCACACTTTAGCCAATTCAAAAGGTATCAAGTCATTATTTAAAAAATTCACAAGTATGTTAATCATAAAGTTGTAACACCCCGGCTAAAGCGGAAACGCCTGAGTGTGACATACAGATTGCCTAAAACACATGTGACACTATTAACTGACAATATTATCTTTAATTCATTCCAAAGCATCAAGTACACAAGTTATTTCAAATGAAAAAATACAAGGGAAAATGAACAAAACAAACATCTTCTTGTTTATTATCTAGATAACCTAACTTCTAATATCCTCTTCATTTCATCCTCTAATGAAATTACATGTAGCATATATATAAAATAAAGTCAACTAATTGAATAGTTGGTGAGTTCACATAAGTTTTGATATACGTACATAAAAATCATACAATTTCATGAACAAGTGTAAATGAGCAAGTAATGTCCTTTTCAACTAGGATTGTGCACTAGCGTACTCAGATAAGCGCAAGTAAGGTCCTTTCCAGTTGGGATTGTGCACCAACGTACTCGGATAATGAGGCCAATTTCCACTCATAACAACAAATGTATTGAGCGCAAAGGGGGCGTATGATCATACTATCTTGAAGTAATTTGTAGCAAGTATCAAGTAAACACACAAGTCCATGTAGCGAATTGTAGTTTGTAAATAATGAATAAACGAAATTGAATTGTTGATAGGATATATATATATGCTACCCCCAAAATAGTTAAAAATGGTAAAAAGGGGTGTGAGAAACTCACCAATGATATTGGAGACAACTTGAAATAATAACCGAAAGCGAGTCAACAAACGAAGCAATTGAATCTCACGAAACTATAAATAATAACGAAGATACAAAAATCAATAACTAGCTACCGGAATTATAAAGTTAATTAACTTATGATAAACGGGGACTTGTGGATTTTTAATGAGTTTAACAAAAATGAATAAAGTTTATATAAATCATTTGATGTTTATTAGTTGAAGAATGATTTGTAGACAAATAATTATAACTTATTAATATAAGATTAAATAATAATATTAATAACAATTTATGATTAAACATTTGTTTCCAAGTAACATAATTAATTAATTAACTTAAATGTTTGCATGAATTCTCTTAAAGAAAATTATAAATAGTAGTTATGTTGAAATAAAATAAACAATAATTAATTTAGTAAATTATTAATTTAAATATATAAAGTATGTTATACATATTGTAAAATAGTTTAAATAAAAGAAATTTTTATAAAAAATCTTATTTAAAAGAAAGTTTATAAGTTATGATGATCCACGAATCATAAGATTTAGATAAATATATATTCATGTTTGTTCTTGCAAAATAACTAGGCTTGATCCCAGATTTAGAAAAATCAAAGTGTTCATCTTGGATATCCATGATCATAATGATTATTAAAACCAAGATATAATATTTTTATGATAAAAGTAACATGATCATAAAGAACAACTTATGAACAAGTATGAACATTCAAGATAAAATCAAAACAAAAGCTATAAAATGAAACAAAAGCTATAAAATGCATGAAATGGTAACAACCTACTTGATAGTGCTCTTAAACTTAAGAAAAAATGGATTAAGGTGTGAAGATAATGGAGGATTTGTCCTCCTTTTATAGTGAAAATATAAAGTTGTTATGTCTTATGGAATTAAAGAAATTAAATCATGTTTAATATAATTAAAACACAAATTAAAAATAGTTTAATGGAGCATTCAAAAGGTTTAACTATTTTAATAAACTTTGTTTAATCAAAACATACATTAGTTTTTTTTATTAGTTAAGTAACATAATATGAAAAGATGATGATAATGATAATAATTATAATAAAAGTAGTAGTAGTAGTTAAATAATAATTCTAGTAAATTACATGGGACATGTACATAAATATTTGATCTTGATTATGAATGTTTTAAATTTGTATGTAATACTACAAGGGTGGTGAAAAGTATAATTGCATAGTAATGATCACATAAAATACATTAACGAAAGTTGAGATTAATTAATAATATTATAAAAATATATAAATTTAAATTGAAACCAAACCGAAAATTTAAAACGGGTCGGGTTTTCGAGTTTAAAAATTAACGAATGTTACAAAAGTGGTTAATGACTTTAATATGCAAAGATTAATTAGTTTACTAATATAGTGGTTTTTAGGGTATTGGACCTTATAATGATCAATCATGCGCTACTCTTGGTACTTATGTGCAAGTGCGGAATATATTCGGGGCGGGGAGAAATTGCCCCCCCCCCCCCCTTATGTAAGAGATTAGGAGGCTGCGTCAGATTAGATGGTTCACCGGAGTTTTTAGATATGTGCAGGAAATTTATGGAATAGAAATGGAATTATGTGAAGACGATAATAGGAAAATAAGGCCGTTTTCGTAATTTAATTTAGTCTACCATAAAACTAATTAAAGTCAATGTTGTCAGATTGCTTGCCAACTAAATGTTAATAAGTTAGATAAAGTTTGTTATTAAACTATATATTTTACTAGTTTATTGAAATTAGTTTAAAAATGTGCAGATGCTGACGTTTCTTTATTCGTTTACCTTAGTTGTAGATACTCTTTTACTCACACCCAAATATGCCATCTCATGTTCTTCAAACACCGACCACATGTCTTTCACTACTGAAGAACGCATATTAATTTTTGGATTTATTGAAATATATTTTGTCCCCCACCCTGCAAGTTTAAACATTCAAGTTCCACCACGTACAACTTTTGTGAATGTACGTTTGTGATTACAATGTTACAAAAACAAACGGAGAGATGTAGACGAGTTGGGAGAAAGCAAGCATTTCTTTCAAAAGCAAGGTGAATGAGCATACTTAGGTGTTACTTCTATGAATCTACGTGTGATTTATGTAACATGTTTTTACTATTTGATAATATTCATCAATCAACGTTCAAAAGTTTTATAAATTCATATGAAATTACAAAGTTTTTCTTTTTAATTTTGAAAATTTTCTTCAACAATACCAATCTTTCTCTATTGTCTATGGATTGAGAATAAGGATATGATGACGAAGTCAACATGGTCCGTCTTTGCTTTATCATAAGAGCTGAAGCTAGTGCATAAAAACTTCCTTCGGCGTTACATGCAATCGTGCTATCAATTGTTATGATTAATATTGTTAGTAGTCCAGTGTTAGGCCCATTTTGTGTTTAGTCTTTTGTATTTAAAAATGCTTGAACAATAATGTAAGTTAGCTACTTGGTTTATGTTTGTTTGTAAGTTTGGGCCCGAGGCCTAGTAATATGGAGCCCATTGGGCCGTGAATAATAAAAGAAAATGCATGAGCGTACACACTATAAATAGTGTCAACCTTTTGTCAATTTGTGCAACCTTATCCATATTTCAAACTCTCTCTTCTCCTTTCTTTCTTCCACCCTCATGGTAATAACATAACCAAACAAGATCCGAGATCTCGGTTCCTAGTGATTTCCGCTAGCTAGTGTTAAGATTGATCCAAATAGACTAGTGTTGTGTTGTTTGATCGGTCAATGGACCTATATCCAGTTTTTGACAAGACATTGAAAATACCTGTCTTAATGATCGAGCTTAATTCTATGTAGTTCCATAAAATCTGGTTTGAATTTTTAAGTGTTATGTTACTATATAAAACATTGGCACAATCATTGATTCCTCATGTAACCTCAAACTTTATTGCCATTTGCTTCTCCACATTGCGTGTTTGTTTTTATGTTTGTTGAGGCAAACCAAAGGTAACTTAAAGAGCAAATATAGAAAACAAATTACATTTTATTACTAAAATTGCTAATGTGGAACTAAATTTAGCTAGAAATGACAACAATAGGAAATGAAATTACTATAACACTTATTACATAATAAAGCCGTCCAAGAAAATGATAGACGGCTGGTTAATCAACACACTCTGCACATTTCGCATAAAAATCACACACAGTACTTGCAACCTTTGCACTTGCTATTCTTTCGGCATCTGCTATGTGGTCTTGAACTCCTCTCTTAGTCCTCGAGGTCTTCGCATGTCCGCCTTCATCAAAAAGATTTTAAGAATAACAACAATCAAGTGATTAAAATGAACTTTTAGAGAGGAGATCAAGGTACCTGCCACAAAATCATGTCACTACAAGTTCGGTTTTCCCTTGCAGCTGCAAATTGATAAGATCTGCACTCGTCTCTTGTCTTAAGTTCAAAGCGACGCACCTTGCTACACGTGGAACAACTCAAGAACTCATCTCGGTGGGAATATTGGTTGCGTGGTCGACCATATTCTTCTGTTCTATTACACAGATAAAAAAACATTAATATATACTTCATCCTAGAAATAGATCAATTTAAAAATAAAATAACCCTTACTCTTTATGTTCAATTGGGCCCATTAGCCGATGAAATATTGCCTCCTTTACACTGGTTAGAAAACAAAGAATACTTGCTAAACGAGTACCAAATAAATTCAAAAATAAAAATGTAGTAAAATAGCATCTTTAGTGTGATCTATATAACACCGTTTCTTTCTTGGTGCTCTATATAACACCGTAGCTTTAGAAAAAAGAGTGATACCTATGTTTTGGTTTGTGTTTCTTTACAGTCGGTTAGTCAGCTGAAGATTTACCTTTGCAAGCTGGTCAGCTGAAGATTACCTTTGCAAGCTGGGCAGTAATATTGAATCCTCTTCATACCCTTCATGTGATATAAATATACAATCTTTTAAGATATATATACAAAAGAAAAAAACCATTAAAAACATAAAATATAAGTACCTTCAAGACCTTGGTGGATACCTTGGCGCACCGTGCGTGTACACAACTATTACAACCATCACAAAATATCTAGGACAAACCAAAACCAAACAAGTTAGATGCTAGTCATTAAGAGGAGAGGAGCACCATAAGGTGACTCGGATAAACCCGATTCAGTATCAACGCCGCCGATCAACAAATATATAGATGATAAAATAAATAATCAAAATAATGGCATATAAGTTATAATCACTTACATATATAATCCACACCATTAGAATAATGCAAAATCTTCTTGCAAATGCCACAATGTTGTTTTAATTTCTGCAAATGTCATTTCGTTAAAGATGTTGTGTGGGCAAAATAAGGAAATAATGTCATTTTAATAATTTAATTTCTGCAAATGTCATTTTATTATCATAAAATGGTATAAACCTTCTTACTTATGAATTCAAACTATCTTTCTAGACATAAATAATGAACAGATAAAAGACAAAATATAACACACAAAAAGCGATAATATGGCTTGGATTATTTTAAAACTTAACAAATAACTGAAAGTGTTAGACCGTGAGCAACGCCTGGGTGCCAGTACCATCCTACTCAGAAACACTTTTGCATGTGGAGGGGCTCCATCCATAGCGTCAGCTGTGTGAAAGGTGGTGCGAAGTGCAAAGGCGCCACCCAGATGGCGCTTGAAGGGGTGAAAGGGAGAGGTGAATTAAGGTGGACGACGATGACGAGGAATATGGTGGTGGTGCGGTTTGTTGTTGGCACCGTTGGCGCTAAACCACAACATAGCCTTAATGCATCATTGTCTAACAAAACTGTTTCAGTTATCCTAGACATTACAAATGTAATTTCGGTAGCAAAACAACAATATAATATTATCCTGTTATCCTAATCAAAACTGTTGTGTTCAGTGGGTGGTAATCAGAAATCTGAAGCATAAATACAAATTAGACATATAAGTTAGTACAAATTTAGTGAAGAAAAATGTTTAAAACAAACTTGCTGCCCACGGTGACTCGATTCTGGAATGTCGGAAACATTAACCACGGGAATATTAACAGCCTGAGGTGTTGTAGAACGTTCCTCCATGTACTCAAATCTCGTGTTTAAATACCCGTTGCCTGCTTGGTATGCCTCACGTATTGCCTTACAAAAATCATGAGGCATGCTGCCATCTAATCGAGTTTGTCTCGAAAAACTGAACAAATACAATTAGTTAATTAAACGGTCTTTAACAGTATATTCATTAATATGACTTATATACACACACCTTTCCAAGTACTCAAGAAACGGGTATATCATCCCATCAGGGATCCATCCATAATCCTAACACAAAACAACATAAATTATTAGACCATAAACTCAACTTTCATAACCATATATTCATAAAATATTTTAATGTAAGTAACATATTTACATATGCAAAAACATCACCCTTTTTCCTTCCTTTGTATACCCGTAGAACATAACACAAATAGTGTTGGAAACACGCGCCTCCCTAACATCTTTCGGGGCTTTTTTCGAAAATCTTGTGCTCTATATAACACCGTATCTTTCTCCTAAAAACTTGAGATTTGATTTGAAAAATAAATTTCACTCATTTAGCGCGGTCCAGATTTCACCAACAAACAGTTATTAGGCTATAGACCAACGGTTGATAGAGCGTGGTCTATATTATAAATAATTACACAATCACAAAGAATCTGACCAACATAAATCAAGTGAACTGATTGAAATTAGTAAAGTGATTGTAAAACGACGACCAAATCTAACCATAACTTGTAACTTAAGCAATTCAGTTCATCATAAATCAAAATATAACACCTATATCACAAACTTTAATCGCAAGTAATATATAACCATATATAGCAATATCTCAAGCAATTTTAATGTACTTAAAACAAAAACAGTTTGCAACAATGGATGAGATGGAAAGAAGACAGAGAGAAATTATTTACCCTACGCCATGTTGCACTCGCATTCAAAGAGACTCTGGCATTTATGGAAGACACGAGGGACCCTATACAAACGTGAACGAGTTCAAGTGACCACATTGATTTTCAAAACTTGTAAATTCTTTAGACCTAAATCATTTTAAGACGATGACTATAAAAATATTGTATTTTTTTTTCTCAGTCCCTTTAACATGAGTTATATACAGATTTAATGTATTGAACACGAGCTGTTTTCATAGTTTCATTTACAATCAAGGTGAAGGCAATATATGTGCATTAAACAACTCATATGGCGTATGTGTGTTTGATCAAGTATGCATGAGACCCTGTTTTTGGTTTGTTACTGTAAACCCTAGGCGGTTATGCCAAAGAATATACGGTACTAATGAAATTTGGGCAAAACAAACCAAAAACATGAACCCTAGAAATGAATAATTATGCAAAAAAAAAAAGAATTATCATTTTACCTTGTGCATAAAATTTCCGAGACCACCTATTCCAACGAGAGAACGATAATCCATCGCCATGGGATCTTTAAAGGGACTAATATCCCACACACTTTCATGGCTTATATTAGTAGGTTATGAGGCCAATCTAACCACTAAAATTTGAAGTAGTGAAGATGATTGTGACAATCGTCAATTTCAGGTTAACTCCGTTAACGCAACTCCGTCAATTCAAACTTTAGATTATTGAATCTAAACGCAAACCTCATTACATTTAAACTAGGGTTTGAATGACGCTTAACACTTACTACATGTGTAGTAGTCTTTCGGGATTTGCACCGAAACGCAAACGATTGATGAATAAACGAAAAACACTAAAACACTAATTATGTGATAATTATGTGTTAGGATTATGTGTTATGTGATAATATTATTGTCATGTTAATTTAATGTGCAAGTTATGATAGAATGTTCTAGAAAAAGTAATACTTAATGTTAACTTAATGTGCAAGTTATGATAGAATGTTCTAGAAAAAGTAATACTTAGGAGTTGAGGGGCCAAAGTGTAACATATTCCTTTATAAATACATGGTAAACCTAAACCCTAACCTCCTACCTATTCCCCTACAAAAATCGGCAGCCATCCCCTCCCTTTATTTCCTTGAGATCGATTAATATACACACACACACAATCAAGATCTTTCAAGTTTGATTGAAGATTAAGGTGCTAGGAAGGTATACACAACTATTCTATGTATCCTCTATGTTTAATTGTTAGTTTTATTGGGTTAATTGTAAACCTTTATGGCTGATTTCTTGGTATTATGATATTCATGTGATTCTTGATTTAATTGATGATGATTGATAACTAGATTGATATTGATACATGATTGATTGTTGTTCTTGATTTGAATTAAAACACAAACCCTAATCTTGTATGTATGGTGTGATTGATATGCATGGATAGTAGTTATAGTGTCTAGAGGGTTATATGGATGCATGATAGTTCATAGATTGTTATTATGATGAGTTTTGATGTGAACAGATTCTGGACAGAACGTATATACGATGTTTAACTGACTGTAACGAAGTGTAAACGTGAAAATTTATTGAGATTGTGGGTACTGCAGTAAACTAGGTTGAGTCTAGTTTCTATGAAGTATAAATTCGTAATTTTTGGATAAGTGGAAGTATACTTTTATGATTTTACAAAAACGTGATGCAAAGCTGAGCTGTTAGACCTGCTGTTAGGTTATGTTGTAAATGTTATATCTCATGAACTACGAGACCAATTGGGTTGGTTCCACTTCTGGAGGTTGACTCACTGAGTTAGGAACGAAACCCAAGTGGTCTTGCATTTATTGGATTTTTCGTTTAACGGGAATTGCAAATAACATTCTGATGTGCATGAATCTGACTGATATAAGTTAGCTGTAATGTTTTGATCATTATGAACAATCTATATGGAATAAAAATAAGATAAAAGATGTTCTGGAAACCTAAGATATGTATGCTCCTGTGGTAATTTTTGGTAAATTAATTGAGACGTTATAATCGGTAAACTAGTGCAATCTTTCAAGTAGAAATTCTGTCATAACGAAACTAGCTGCTGAGTTGTATAGGAATGCATGAAATATGATAGTTTTTATATAATTGTTGTATTTTGACCAAAATACCCTTGCGGGGAATAGTTGCTAGTTGATTGCCATGAATTGACCAAATTGCCCTTATGGGGAATAATGGTTAGTTAGTCTTTGTTTGTTGACCAAAATGCCCCTACGGGAATAATTGCTAATAAGTATGTTATTAATACGTGACACGAAAGTAATTGCTCACTCATGTATCGTATCACAATTTTACTTGTTTAAGTCACACACGATTCACAAACGAAACACGAAACATGTTACGTGCATAGGTATTATGTGCCGAGTCTAGAGACTCGTTAAACATTCCGATACTTAGAAAATCTCTTTGTTATTTTAGAACGCTAGAGAGTTTTCTACGACGCGCATCACTCGGTGATCTAGATCGGATATTCTTCGCAAACAGTGAGTTCACTTACCCCACTCTTAAACTGTTTTCAAACGTTTTTCACTTGGGGGAGATAACATACTCCGATAAACATATTTTCTGAGATAAACGCATATGAAAGATTTTGTTATAAATTATATATCACTTGTAAAGGCTAAGCGGCATACGTAACATTTGAAGTCCCACACATCGGACCGGTTAATATTTGGAATAGCGAGTCACTTTTGGGTAGTACTACTGGGTTTGACAAACCCCACCCGACGCTAAGCTCAACTGGAGGTTGAGTGGGTGTAAATTTTGGCTAACACTTACCATGGTCTGGAGGACCTGGTGACGGGCACTTGATAAACAGTCAGCTTCGGTCGCGAACCACTTAGCGATACTTGTTGTATAGATTAGCTATCTATCGATATATAATTTGACATAACACTATCTGGTAATGCAAAACACTTAAACGCTGTAACGTGGTTACACACTTAAACGCTGTAACGTGGTTACACACTTAAACGCTGTAACATAGTTACACACTTAAACGCTGTAACGTGGTTACACACTTAAACGCTGTAACGTGGTTACACACTTAAACGCTGTAACGTGGTTACACACTCAAACGCTGTAACGTGGTTACACACTCAAACGCTGTAACGTGGTTACACACTCAAACGCTGTAACGTGGTTACACACTTAAACGCTGTAACGTGGTTACACACTCAAACGCTGTAACGTGGTTACACAATCAAACGCTGTAACGTGGTTACACACTCAAACGCTGTAACGTGGTTACACACTTAAACGCTGTAACGTAGTTACACACTCAAACGCTGTAACGTGGTAACACACTCAAACGTCGTAACGGGGTTACGCAACATTTAAACGTCGTAACGAGGTTACGCAAAACGCTAAACGATTTATCTTATTTTACTTGTGAACTCACCAACCTTGTGTTGACACTTTTAGTATGTTATTCTCAGGTAGCCGAGGCGGGCGCGCGGTTTAGGAGCATGCATTAATGAAAACACTTTTATTCTGCAAACTTAATTTTAACAGTTACATTTGGTTTTAAGTCGTCCTGCGTGACGCAACTTTTGAATTAAGGTTTTACGCTTCCGCACTTACTTTCATTTAAACGTTTTTCTTTGGTTTGGTTATAACTAATGATTCCGATCCTGCCAGTTCACACCCTCTGACGGTAAAACTCCGTTAGTGGATTTTGAGGGTGTGACAGATTGGTATCAGAGCCATTGGTTATAGCGAACTAGAAACTGCATGCATACTAGACTATAACCGCGACGACCCATTAGTTATAATGAGACGCACTGCATAGGTTTGTGTAGTCTTGAAATCTTATTTCCTTATCTCCTTCACTCATACGCGCGCATATACCCGGCTTACCTGTAGGAATGTCGACGCCACCCTCATCATCATCCGATTCGATGACGCATGCTCACGGGAAGGAACCGCAGTTACCTACTGCCTCGCCACCCCGTGTAGTCCCGGAACTCGAAGCTCCTGCACCAAAGAGGTACCGCCTATCCGGAGGCTTGTATGACAACAACGTTAGCTGGGAATGGTACCCCAACATGATCAGACGTATGGTCTACCGTGAACAAGTTCCCCCATTGCCTCACCCGAACCACCCTGCTTACCCTAACACTCTACCACCTATAACCGAACCTGTAGAGCGAGTTCTCGCAGCTGTCGTTTCTTGTTTGGAGCGTGATGTGGGTTACATGCGCTACACTAGAGAAAATGGCCGGAAGAAACGCTGGACGAGGACGAGGTAACATCAGCATGACTGCAGCTGAACTCCAAACCCTGCTGAATGACCATGTTGCTGCCGCTTTAGCTGCACACGTTCAAAATCAAACAGGAGGTCCGAATGGAGCATGTACCTTCAAGAACTACTTAGACTGCAAGCCCAGTACGTTTAAGGGCACTGAGGGAGCTATAGGCTTCCTGCGTTGGGCTGAGAAGGCCGAGTCGGCCTTTGAGATGTGTAATTGTCCCCCTGCCAGTAGGGTCAAATTCGCTGCTGGGACACTTGAGGATTCCGCCCTCACTTGGTGGAATTCGAACGTCCAGATCCTTGGATTGGAACTGGCTAACGCGATGAACTGGGAGGAGTTCAAAAACATGATGCGAGAGGAGTACTGTCCGAGGGAAGAAATTTCGAAGTTAGAGTCGGAGTTTTGGTCGTTGAAAATGGTGGGTTCAGAGATTGAAAGCTACACTACTCGTTCGCACGAGTTGGCAGTGATGTGTCCGCGGATGGTGGATCCGCCGAGCAAGAGAATAGAGATGTACATTGATGGGTTAGCACCACAGATTCAGGGTATGGTGACGTCTTCCAGACCAGCCACGATCCAACAAGCGATCCGTTTGGCTCACAAACTGACGGATCAGGCTGTGACCCAGGGTGCGTTACCACCGAGGGGTTCGACTGATAAAGCCCGTGACAACCCGAGTAATGACCACGTCAGCAACAGTAACAACAACAGCAACCCGAACAGCGGGAAGAGAAAGTTTGACAACACCAGATCCTCATCCTCGAACCTCCCACCGCAACAACACTACCGTAAGCCCGAATTCACTCGGAGCTTTAACAATCAAAGTCACAACAACAATAACAACGGTAGCGGGCAGGGTTCGAGCGGATATGCTGGGAGATATCCAAAGTGCAATAGGTGCAACTATCATCATGTTGGTCAGTGTGACCGTGTCAAGTGTCAAAGATGCGGAAAGATAGGTCACCAAGCGAAGGAATGTAGAGTTGACCTTGCGGCGAAGGGTGCTCCTAAGCCACCGATGACGACTAAGGGATGTTTTGAATGTGGACAGGAAGGTCATTTCCGGAAGGATTGCCCCAAGCTGAAACAGAATGACAATAATGGGGGTAATGGAAGTGGCAGTAATGGTGGAGGAAATGGCAAAGGAAGAGCGTTTGTGATTGGATCGGGTCAAGCCCGCAATGATCCGCATGTGGTGTCTGGTAAGTTCCCTGTAAACGATTGTTTTGCTTCTGTTTTGTTTGACACTGGAGCTGATAGGAGTTTTGTGTCGAAAGCCTTTAGTCAACTCTTAGACTTAACTCCAACTCCGTTAGATGCTAAGATTCATGTTGAATTAGCTGACGGTAAGGCTATAGTAACGACTCATGTACTTGCGGGATGTAAGTTAAAACTGTCAGGTCATATTGTTGATATCTACCTTATTCCTTTTACGCTTAGTAGTTTCGATGTCGTTGTCGGCATGGACTGGTTATCCGAGAACCGAGCGGAGATTATATGTCACGACAAGATAGTTCACATTTCTACCCCTTCCGGCGAGATCATTTCGGTCCGAGGCGAGAGAAGCGGCATGACCACCAGCGTCATTACCCTTTTGAAGGCACAGAAGTATCTACGAAAGGGTCATCCGGCAATTTTGGCACAGATTGTTGAGAACCCGCGGAGGAGAAACGAATTGAAGACATACCGGTTGTGCGAGACTTCCCGGAAGTTTTCCCGGAGGATTTGCCCGGACTCCCTCCTATTCGTCAAGTCGAATTCCAAATCGAGTTGACACCCGGTGCAGCACCCATAGCACGAGCCCCGTATCGGCTCGCACCGGCGGAACTTCAGGAGTTGTCCACTCAGTTGCAAGATTTGTTGGATAAGGGTTTTATCCGACCTAGCTCATCGCCATGGGGAGCCCCTGTCTTGTTTATCCGAAAGAAAGACGGGACTTTCCGAATGTGCATCGACTACCGGGAGTTGAACAAGGTGACGGTCAAGAACCGTTATCCTTTACCCCGAATTGATGATTTGTTTGACCAGCTTCAAGGATCGAGTTACTACTCGAAGATTGATCTACGATCCGGTTACCACCAGCTGAGAGTGCGCGAAGAAGATATCTCAAAGACGGCTTTCAGAACACGGTATGGTCACTACGAGTTTTCGGTTATGCCTTTTGGCCTAACCAACGCGCCAGCCGTATTTATGGATCTCATGAATCGAGTATGCAAGGCGTACCTCGAAAAGTTCGTGATTGTTTTCATCGATGATATTCTCGTCTACTCCAAGAACGAGACTGACCACGAAGATCACTTAAGGGTAATTTTGGAACTATTGAAGAAGGAACAACTGTATGCTAAACTCTCGAAATGTGAATTTTGGCTTCGCGAGGTTCACTTTTTAGGACATGTGATCAACGAGAATGATATCCATGTCGATCCCGGTAAGGTAGAGGCCATCAAAAACTGGGAAGCACCTAAGACTCCGACTGAGGTGCGGCAATTCCTAGGACTGGCCGGCTACTACCGGCGTTTCATCGAGGGATTTTCAAAGATTGCTCAACCCCTCACTGCTTTGACTCACAAAAGGCACTAAGTACAACTGGGGTGACGCGCAAGAATCCGCTTTTCAACTGTTGAAAACCAAGCTTTGTAGCGCCCCTATTTTAGCTCTCCCCGAGGGAACGGAAAACTTTGAGGTACACTGTGACGCATCTATACAAGGTCTCGGTTGTGTGCTGATGCAACTCGAGAAGGTTATAGCCTACGCCTCTAGACAACTACGGGTTCACGAGAAGAACTACACGACCCACGATTTGGAACTCGGAGCTGTAGTGTTTGCTCTTAAGATATGGAGGCATTACTTGTACGGTACCAAGTTTACCATTTACACCGACCACAAGAGTCTCCAACATATCTACGATCAGAAGGAGCTGAACATGCGACAGCGTCGTTGGGTCGAGCTGCTTAAAGATTACGATTGTGCCATCAAGTACCACCCTGGCAAGGCCAATGTGGTGGCCGACGCCCTCAGCAGAAAAGAAACAGATAAACCCAGACGGGTGAGAGCATTGCAACTTACGATTCATGCCAGCTTACCCGATCAGATTCGCGATGCGCAACTGGAAGCGTTGAAAGATGATAATCTTCCATCGGAACTCATGCGGGGCATGAGCAAGCAACTTGAAACCAGATCGGACGGGGTCCGATATTTTGAGAACCGGATTTGGGTTCCACGATACGGAGAATTGAGAACTCTAGTGATGGACGAAGCTCACAAGTCCCGATATTCTATCCACCCTGGCTCAGATAAAATGTATCATGATTTAAAGGAACTTTACTGGTGGCCGAACATGAAAGCCGACATTGCCACCTACGTGAGCAAATGCTTGACTTGTGCCAGAGTCAAGATAGAATACCAGAAACCATCTGGTCTACTGCAACAACCGGAACTCCCAATGTGGAAATGGGAACACATCTCAATGGACTTTATTACGGGTTTGCCTAAAACACCGACGGGATGCGATACCATCTGGGTGATCGTTGACCGGTTGACTAAATCGGCGCACTTCCTAGCGATTAAGGAAACAGACAAAATGGAAAGACTGACTCGTGTCTACATGAAGGAAGTAGTGTCGAGACACGAAGTGCCTGTCTCGATCATTTCCGATCGAGATTCTCGTTTTACCTCACACTTTTGGAAGTCGCTGCAATGCGCACTGGGCACACGTCTCGATATGAGTACCGCATACCATCCTCAGACGGATGGGCAAAGTGAACGGACTATTCAGACCCTGGAGGATATGTTGCGTGCATGCGTCTTAGATTTCGGAAAAAGTTGGGAACCCCACTTACCCTTGGTAGAGTTTTCGTATAATAACAGCTACCACGCAGGTATTAAGGTAGCGCCGTTTGAAGCGCTGTACGGACGGAAGTGTCGATCACCACTCTGCTGGGCAGAGGTGGGTGATAGCCAAATCACTGGTCCGGAACTGGTACTCGAAACCTCGGAAAAGATTGTTCAAATCCGAAATCGCATGGCAGCAGCACGAGATCGCCAAAAGAGTTACGCCGACAAGCGCCGAAAACCTCTCGAATTTCAAGTAAACGATCGAGTGTTACTCAAAGTCTCACCCTGGAAAGGTGTGGTTCGCTTTGGTAAGCGAAACAAACTCAACCCACGATATGTTGGTCCTTATCGGATAACGGAACGCGTTGGTCCAGTGGCGTACCGACTGGACTTACCAGCAGAACTCAGTAGTGTACACAATGTTTTTCACATGCCTATCCGATGAAACTCAAGTAGTCCCTTTGGAGGAACTACAAGTTGATGAACAGTTACGCTTCGTTGAAGAACCAGTTGAGGTTTTGGATTGGGAAACCAAAACGCTCAAGCACAGCAAAATTCCAATTGTTAAAGTTCATTGGAACTCGAGACGTGGACCGGAGTTCACGTGGGAACGCGAGAATCAAATGATGAAAAAGTATCCTCACCTTTTTGAAGGGCTGACCAAACATAGAAAACCGCGAAACCCGGCAAACCGTCAGAAATCACCGGAGGTATGAATTAAATTTCGGGACGAAATTTCTTTCTACTAGGGGATGATATGACAAACTGAAAATTTTTCTTACTTTTTCAGACACTCA
Source organism: Bidens hawaiensis (assembly GCF_021521415.1). Lineage (NCBI taxonomy): Eukaryota > Viridiplantae > Streptophyta > Magnoliopsida > Asterales > Asteraceae > Bidens > Bidens hawaiensis. The sequence goes on along the minus strand of NW_027493159.1, from coordinate 396,937 downwards.
TCACGACCTGACTCAAATTTTCGGGACGAAAATTCTTTAACATGAGAATGATGTGACAATCGTCAATTTCAGGTTAACTCCGTTAACGCAACTCCGTCAATTCAAACTTTAGATTATTGAATCTAAACGCAAACCTCATTACATTTAAACTAGGGTTTGAATGACGCTTAACACTTACTACATGTGTAGTAGTCTTTCGGGATTTGCACCGAAACGCAAACGATTGATGAATAAACGAAAAACACTAAAACACTAATTATGTGATAATTATGTGTTAGGATTATGTGTTATGTGATAATATTATTGTCATGTTAATTTAATGTGCAAGTTATGATAGAATGTTCTAGAAAAAGTAATACTTAATGTTAACTTAATGTGCAAGTTATGATAGAATGTTCTAGAAAAAGTAATACTTAGGAGTTGAGGGGCCAAAGTGTAACATATTCCTTTATAAATACATGGTAAACCTAAACCCTAACCTCCTACCTATTCCCCTACAAAAATCGGCAGCCATCCCCTCCCTTTATTTCCTTGAGATCGATTAATATACACACACACACAATCAAGATCTTTCAAGTTTGATTGAAGATTAAGGTGCTAGGAAGGTATACACAACTATTCTATGTATCCTCTATGTTTAATTGTTAGTTTTATTGGGTTAATTGTAAACCTTTATGGCTGATTTCTTGGTATTATGATATTCATGTGATTCTTGATTTAATTGATGATGATTGATAACTAGATTGATATTGATACATGATTGATTGTTGTTCTTGATTTGAATTAAAACACAAACCCTAATCTTGTATGTATGGTGTGATTGATATGCATGGATAGTAGTTATAGTGTCTAGAGGGTTATATGGATGCATGATAGTTCATAGATTGTTATTATGATGAGTTTTGATGTGAACAGATTCTGGACAGAACGTATATACGATGTTTAACTGACTGTAACGAAGTGTAAACGTGAAAATTTATTGAGATTGTGGGTACTGCAGTAAACTAGGTTGAGTCTAGTTTCTATGAAGTATAAATTCGTAATTTTTGGATAAGTGGAAGTATACTTTTATGATTTTACAAAAACGTGATGCAAAGCTGAGCTGTTAGACCTGCTGTTAGGTTATGTTGTAAATGTTATATCTCATGAACTACGAGACCAATTGGGTTGGTTCCACTTCTGGAGGTTGACTCACTGAGTTAGGAACGAAACCCAAGTGGTCTTGCATTTATTGGATTTTTCGTTTAACGGGAATTGCAAATAACATTCTGATGTGCATGAATCTGACTGATATAAGTTAGCTGTAATGTTTTGATCATTATGAACAATCTATATGGAATAAAAATAAGATAAAAGATGTTCTGGAAACCTAAGATATGTATGCTCCTGTGGTAATTTTTGGTAAATTAATTGAGACGTTATAATCGGTAAACTAGTGCAATCTTTCAAGTAGAAATTCTGTCATAACGAAACTAGCTGCTGAGTTGTATAGGAATGCATGAAATATGATAGTTTTTATATAATTGTTGTATTTTGACCAAAATACCCTTGCGGGGAATAGTTGCTAGTTGATTGCCATGAATTGACCAAATTGCCCTTATGGGGAATAATGGTTAGTTAGTCTTTGTTTGTTGACCAAAATGCCCCTACGGGAATAATTGCTAATAAGTATGTTATTAATACGTGACACGAAAGTAATTGCTCACTCATGTATCGTATCACAATTTTACTTGTTTAAGTCACACACGATTCACAAACGAAACACGAAACATGTTACGTGCATAGGTATTATGTGCCGAGTCTAGAGACTCGTTAAACATTCCGATACTTAGAAAATCTCTTTGTTATTTTAGAACGCTAGAGAGTTTTCTACGACGCGCATCACTCGGTGATCTAGATCGGATATTCTTCGCAAACAGTGAGTTCACTTACCCCACTCTTAAACTGTTTTCAAACGTTTTTCACTTGGGGGAGATAACATACTCCGATAAACATATTTTCTGAGATAAACGCATATGAAAGATTTTGTTATAAATTATATATCACTTGTAAAGGCTAAGCGGCATACGTAACATTTGAAGTCCCACACATCGGACCGGTTAATATTTGGAATAGCGAGTCACTTTTGGGTAGTACTACTGGGTTTGACAAACCCCACCCGACGCTAAGCTCAACTGGAGGTTGAGTGGGTGTAAATTTTGGCTAACACTTACCATGGTCTGGAGGACCTGGTGACGGGCACTTGATAAACAGTCAGCTTCGGTCGCGAACCACTTAGCGATACTTGTTGTATAGATTAGCTACCTATCGATATATAATTTGACATAACACTATCTGGTAATGCAAAACACTTAAACGCTGTAACGTGGTTACACACTTAAACGCTGTAACGTGGTTACACACTTAAACGCTGTAACATAGTTACACACTTAAACGCTGTAACGTGGTTACACACTTAAACGCTGTAACGTGGTTACACACTTAAACGCTGTAACGTGGTTACACACTTAAACGCTGTAACGTGGTTACACACTCAAACGCTGTAACGTGGTTACACACTCAAACGCTGTAACGTGGTTACACACTCAAACGCTGTAACGTGGTTACACACTTAAACGCTGTAACGTGGTTACACACTCAAACGCTGTAACGTGGTTACACACTCAAACGCTGTAACGTGGTTACACACTCAAACGCTGTAACGTGGTTACACACTTAAACGCTGTAACGTAGTTACACACTCAAACGCTGTAACGTGGTAACACACTCAAACGTCGTAACGGGGTTACGCAATATTTAAACGTCGTAACGAGGTTACGCAAAACGCTAAACGATTTATCTTATTTTACTTGTGAACTCACCAACCTTGTGTTGACACTTTTAGTATGTTATTCTCAGGTAGCCGAGGCGGGGCGCGCGGTTTAGGAGCATGCATTAATGAAAACACTTTTATTCTGCAAACTTAATTTTAACAGTTACATTTGGTTTTAAGTCGTCCTGCGTGACGCAACTTTTGAATTAAGGTTTTACGCTTCCGCACTTACTTTCATTTAAACGTTTTTCTTTGGTTTGGTTATAACTAATGATTCCGATCCTGCCAGTTCACACCCTCTGACGGTAAAACTCCGTTAGTGGATTTTGAGGGTGTGACAATGATCGAAAATGGGATAGCAATATTTGGTTGTGGTGAGGTGTGAGGAGTTAGGATACGAAGGTAATGGGTATATATAGCAAGTTTTTCTTCTTTTTATTTTTACTTTTTATTTTCTCTCATAATTTTCATTTTTCTTTTCCATATCACACACAAATCATGTAAAGGTTTATTGTATGTGAAGGTGTAAATAACTTGTTTTTTAGTAAAATAAATAATAAATTCAAATAATAATTTATGTAACAAGCTTTTACTATTTGATAATTAGTGGTATGTTTGATAATTTTCATCAATATGAAGTACAAATTTTTCTTTTTAATCTTAAAAATCTTGAAATCCTTTTCTTCAACTATGCTAGGCTTTCTCTTATGTCTGTGGACTAAGAATAGGGACATAATGACGAAGCAAGTGCATAAAAACTTCCATTGGCGTTAAGTGCAACCGTGTTATCATTTGTTATGATTAATATTGTTAATGGTACATTTAATTAGGACACTAAACATTCGGTGGACAAGTATTTTACAAACTATAAAACCAGTCTCATCGTTCGTCTTCGTTGACAGTACAATGTCGTTTGAATATTGGTCTTATTGAGCATAATTCTCTGTAGTTCCATAAAATCATGTTTGAATTTTGGAGTATTGTGTTACTATGTAAAACGTTGGCACCATCATTGATTCCTCATGTAACCTCAAATTATATCGCCATTTACTTCCCGACATTGTGTGCTTGTTTTTATGTTTGTTGTGGGAAACCTAAGGCAACAAACTTTTCATTTTGTTTCAAGATTTTAGCAACTAACGGTAAATTAAGAGCAAATATAGAAAACAAATTACAGTTTTATTACTAAATTTAGCAAATAACCTCATTTTAATTATCATTTTAATTGATTATATTGTTGTTGTGGAAGTAAATTCTACATCAATGGTAAATGTCTTGTGTCATACGTCCTTCCCACTACGCTAGAACCAAAATAGGAACAATTAATCTAGAATGCGTTTGATGTGGGATGATACGATATGATATGATGTGTTATCATTTGATATTATATGTTATAAAATATTTTTGTATATGATACGATACGATATGATATTATACGGCATGATATGAAATGATACGACATGATATGACACACAACACTATGATATGATATGATGCGATGTGATGTAATGAGATACAATATGATATGGTATGGTATGTTATGCTACTTTTAACTTAACATGATATGTTAACGGATGATATGATATGATATGATACGATATGATATGATAAGAGAATTATAATTATTATAATAAGAGTTATACCTTAAAAAATACATTTTTTTTATTTTTACAAAAAATGGATAACCTATTTTTCAATATATTAGTCACTAATAAAAAACCCCAATTATTATATTTCATTAAACTTGTTTAAACGCAAGTAGTTTTCAAAATAACAAATAAAATATAAAAAAGAAAATAACATGGTATTATTTATTTTTGTTATATTGTATGTTCTTCTTAGACGCGGTTAATGACTTTTATAAACAAAGGTCCATTAGTTTACGGATGTAGTGGTTTTTTAGGGTATTAAGCCTTATAAAAGTTCCCACCCTGCTATTCTTGGTAACCTCAATAGTTGCGGATTTTATGCTTCACGTACTTCTATGAATGTATATTTATATATAAGTTAATTGTTTATGAACGACCAACTAAGTAACGCTGGTACTCCGTACGCGGCCCAATTGGCTAAAGGTAGCCCGGGCCGGCCACGAGTCCGGACAGACGGAGTCCTTAGCGGTCCACATATTGAGGGATTCCTCGGATAAAACCCGACTCTCACGCCTGCCAAACGGCACGTGGTATCTTAACAAACTAATAATAATTAACTTAATATATAATAAGTTAATTAATTTGGTATCTTAACAAACTACTTATAATTAGATCACTATATGATGTTTGTGAAGATAATAAGATTTCAAATCTAAACTTCAATTGTATTGATTGTTAATGTTGTGGTTATTTAATTACAAATAGCCCTATTTATAACCATACAATTACTTATTAGACAAAAATAATAGAAAATGTAACTCAAAAACCCTCTAGGTTTGTAACTACGAAAACTAAATCCCCGCACTTACGCAAGATTACACAAACAATCACTCCCTTAATCTTGTAACACCGATGAAGCTTCGCATCTTGTTAAACTTCAACAGTGGCAACGCTTTTGTAAGGATATTTGTTCTTTGTAAATCTCCACTGACATGCTACACCTTAATTTGTTCTCTTTCAATGCAATCCCGAATGAATTGGTACCGTGTGTTGATCACTATGCTTTGTTCTTCCAATTTCTTTTTACAGGTACCAAGGACTTTTACACACCCGTGCATCCGAACGCTCTATGTCACACCCCAACCTACGGCGGATTTCGGGGGTGTGGAACGTGGTTCAGAGCTCTCAAGGTACTATAATGCAATGTAAATACGGCAATATCTAATTAATTATTGATTAAATCGAAAATTTCATACAAGTACACAAGTTCAAATAAAATTACAATTTGATCTCAAATCAGCACAAGTAGTCTTGTGTTTATTTTATCTTAAGGCATCTCTAAATGTTTCTTCACCTTAGTTTCAAACCAAAGTATAACTTGCAATATGCGTAAAAATAGATATATTTTATCAGCAATATGTTGAGTGAGAAAATTACCAGTAACATGAAAAACAAGAATAGATAAACATAAAGTCCCCAAAAGTATTTGAAAACGATAAAATTGGGGAGTGATTTACTCACCTTGACGATAAAGTGAGTAAACCGAGAGATAAAAAACGTGCAAGGTTATCGTGGCGAGTATTCTTTTCCAAACATATCGAGACTTATACAAATAAAAATAGAGTAATAACCGAGAATATATCCGCATGAATCAATCCAAACGGATGTATAGAACTCAAGTTATGAGGTTTTCAGTAAATAAGCGAGCTGCAACTGTTCAGAATCTGAACTTCAAGTCGGGAGTCGGGTTCTGACCAGTACACTAAAAATTTATTGTGAATCAAAAAATCTTCTAGACCGAAAGCTAATTCCGAATGAAGTTATAGAAATTGATTAGTCAACTTTGTTGACTAATTTGCCCTTAACGGGTCGGAGTCCAATTGGCCCGTTAAATACCCTCAATCCTAGAAATTGATTGAGGGTTATTGATTACCGAATAAAAGTGAACGAATTTACATAAGAAACCTTAGCCGAAAAGTGATTAGAAATAGAAGAAATTTGCGGTCAAAGAGTTCTTGAACTTGAAAGTCAACGTAGCAAGGCGAACTTGATTAATTCTCGAAGAAGATGATGAAAGGAGAGAAGGATATTGTGGGTTTATTGATATGGGTGGGAGGAAAAGTGTTTTAGGCTTGGAGAATATGTCTTAGTGTTAAATACATTGAGGTTATGTTAGTTGTTTTAGTAGTTACTCGATTAAGGAAAACGAATAACATAATTAAGACAAAATCGGTTCAATAAACACAGAAATTGATTCTTGTAGAAGGGGAAAATGAGTGTGGACATATTATAATATCAGGGGGCATAACTTGGGGCTTAATTTTCGTGATTTAGGATCGATTAAGGAAGGATTTCGCGATTAAAACGAATTAGCGAACCAAAAATAAACCAAATTGTTACAAAGACCAGGCCGTACACGGCGATGAAAAGTCTTCCTCCCCGCGTGACACGACGTGGGAGTGTGGCCAACCAATTTCCACTTTGTCATTTTTAGTCCCTGAAGTTTCAAAAATGCAGTTTTAGCCATTTTAAGCAATTTTAAAGATTTTTAAGCATTGACAAGTTTAAAGGTTATTAAAATATAAAACTTGTTTAACGAAATATACGAAATATAATACAAAATATTATAAATACAAATTTTTATTAATGTGAAAGGTTCAGATTTCTTCCTTTAAAACGCTCGTACGGAGTCGAATTCTTCAAGGATTTTATTGGTGACCGGTTTAGTATGTATACCAAGTGATGAGCCGCATCTCCCCATAGATCTTGTGGTAGTGACATCGCCTTTAACAAACTTCGAGTCATACCAAGTATGGTTTGGTTTCTTCTTTCAACCACTCCGTTATGATGTGGGGTGTACGGGGCCGTAACTAATACGCCACACCTATACTTGACAAGTAATCTTACAACACATGGGATGTAAACTCACCTATGTTGTCGGTTCGCATGGTTTCGAGTTTCTTACCCGTTTCATTTTCCACCCTTTTCACGAAATCCATGAGTAAGCTCGCAACTTGGTCTTTCGTCTTTATCAAAAAACCCACATATAGCGGGTGTAATCATCAACAACAACTAAGAAGTACTAATTTCCACCGTGTCTCGGGTGTAATCGCGCCACCAACAAAACGAATCTTAAGTGCATCCCAAATCTCTTTAACAATGGAAAGGTGAGCCACTTGCATCACCAAAGCCTCCTTCATGGCCTAATAGAGATACACAATCGCCAACCCGTCTATCTTCGAGTCGACCATCATTCCCATTATTGGTTCAGTAGCCTCCAACAACCCTTTAACCTTGAAGATTGCTTTGATTTTTACCGCCCAAAATTGTGTAACTGGTGGACGCAAGAATCAGACATTGAATCGAGAAGGAACTCAGTTCTTTGAGAAAGCCGACTTGATTACTTGGCCCGTCTCCCATCTTTCTTTTGTTTGTCGTTACGTCAACAGCGGGCTCGTCTCAATTTTCTTGAATGGTGTCACAAAAGACTTGTTATCTTTTGGTTTGGAAAAAAACTTTTAAATGCCTAAAAAGTAATATTAATTTTTCCTTCTCTTAACCTGTGACCACAACGAAACAAAATACTGTTGACTTTAATCACCTTCTGCTCTTCTTGTCGGTGTACACAAATCTTCCACAAACTTTGAAGATTAATTGAACTCTTGGTTTAAAAAAACCCACAAATTCCAAGGACAAGTCACGAAGACAGAAAATAACTGTTTCACCTTCTTGTTCGATCGGTACCTTACAAGCAGGTCGTGAGAACAATAGACAATTTACGCTCGCCAGAAATTTAATGAACACCATAACATTTTGCTCGCCGCCGATTAAACCTTGATCGTTGGAATCTTTTTCTTCTATCTTCTCCATCTTGATTTCCGATCACCGCCGTCACAAGACAATCATATTTCAAGTCTAAACCTCAATTTTATTGATTGTTAATGTTGTGATTACTTGATTACAAATAACTCTATTTATAACCATACAATTACTTGTTAGACATGAATAGAAAAAAAACTAACTCAAAAACCCCTAGGTTTATAAGTATGACAAATAAATCCCCACACTTATATAGATCACACTAACAGTTGTAATTACTACCTTACAATAACAAGGGGAAGATGCAGACAAATTGGGAGAAAGCAAGCAATGCAATGACAAGGTGAATAGCTTTGTTTTTATCGAATGTATATTGTATATTATTACAACACTTGGTTAAATGAATAATAGTGGATTTTTATTTATTTATTTGTTAGTTGCAATTTTTTTATTTATTCTATACAATTTACTTGTATTTGGGATGTGTAAATTCATTTATAAAAAAAGCAGCTACATGTAAAAAAATGAATATCACTATATCCATATTTTCCATCATCAACCATAGATGATGGTTCCATTGATAATCTTCCATTCATATGTATATGTACATGATCATTCGGTAAAGTCTTTACTCCCTTTTTTTTCCGTGAACCTTCACTGACAAGTAAGTGACACGCCCAACCATCACCGAGGGATCATCGAGAGTAAATTCTGTTGGTTAATCATCGATCTTGTTAAAGTTTTGTTAAATGTTTCGATAGTTTATTATAGAATAGATAAACTTTGTTAGAAAGTTAAGTTAACAAAATTAGGGTGAAAAGTGTAATTAGCTAATAGTTGGTGTATATTGTTGTAATTAGTTAGAATATTAACGAAGGGCTGCGTCGTATTTACGAGCCATCGCGACGGTAGAATACATTCAGCCACCACCATTGTAAATCCTGTTGGATTTAATGGTCGGTTCGTGTAACAACTCGGACTTTTCCACATCTATATCTTTATTAAAAACCCAACCCATTCGATGTTCGGTAAATTTTATCGCTTTATCGAGTTAATTAAACTATTATTATATTTTTATATAACTAATTATATAAGACATATCTACAACTTTTATATTTTGGCAAAATTTACCATATACTAAACTTTTACCCAATAGTGTTTCCACCCCTCAACCTTCAGGGACTAAAAATATAAATACTATATATATTATTTATTCGGATCCAGCCCTAACCCAAACCCGGTATCCTATTCGTGAACCCAATTAACAGTTGGAATGCCTTGGCCCTCAATTCTCGCTAGAAATATGGAAATTGAATCAATAAACGCGTTATACTTTCCTATTGCGGCCTAACCGACGTGAATAATTAGGGAAACATGATCAAAGTATGTTCGATTTGCTTATTTGTTGAGCCGTCCATAACCTAGATTATCAATATACACAATCGGTGCATCACAACTCAATTCATCACTCATAGACGATCCTTATACCAGCGCCTACCATAGCCCATATGTAATTAGATTTTCGTCGTTGTTTCCATCGTATTCGTCGTTATTCATTGGCCGCCACCTGCTTGTTCATTTAACCCATCATCAAGCATCCTCTAGGTAATTGATTACAACATTACGATCGTCATTGTATCATAGACGAAAGCCCTAACATAAAATTGATCAACAATCACGAATTAAATCGATTGATTGTTGTTAGGGTTCATACCCAAACCTTGTTTAATCTGCTTTATGTAAATCAGTTTTAATCGCACGTCACTGGTAGCCCAGTTGGTTAAACACCATGTATCACAGGGGGCAGGTCGCGGGTTCGAATCCCTGCACCCCTGATTTTTAGTTGATGTCGATTATTTTTCCTTTTTAAACATTTAATAATCATATTAATAATAATAATAATTAATTAAAACCATTTTTAATGAAACCGACATATTAATCGATTACGTTTCGAATCTTTGTTAAAGTTATATATATATATATATATATATATATATATATATATATATTTATTTATGCATGCACGTATGTATATATTATTATTAATAAAATGATTAAAGGTTTTGATTTATAAAAGGGTTTCAATTTATATATTTTAGAATATCACGTTAGTAACATATAGTATTTTATAAAAAGATTTATTATTAATATAATATTATTATTATTTATAATGTTAATTTAATAAGAAATTTTGTTTAATAATAAAGATGTACTATAATTAACTAAGTAAGTTATTTTGTGTTTTGTATAACCTTTATCATACTTTAAACAAGTGTTATAGTTAGTAAATACGAAATCGGGTGAAACTAAAAGATCTATAAACTTAATACGTTTACATAATATATCACTTAATAAAAATATTAATCATCAACTCTCGAATCCTATTTTATCCGTCGACGTTGTATATTTATCTTCGTATTCTATTTTCCTTCTTAGGATATATCGTCAACGCGTGATCCGCTTTCACTATTTTTATTGTTATCTATCCACCCGTGTTTGTCTATTCAGGTGAGTAATCACTCCCATATTTTACTTGTTTTCAAATGTTTTTGAGACACTTGCGTACCATTTATCATATTATTTATCTTATTATTTATTTCTCAAACGCAAACTATGATCTTTGTGTTGTGTATCAATTAAATGATTGTCTGTTACTTGCTATTTGCTTACTTGCTTACTTGAATCGCATTCGGAGAGGTCCAACATAATCTCATTATAGTATGATCATACGACCGTCGTAGTGGCCGGAGCCCGATCGCATTGGCAATGGTTTCACCGACACCTCATTTTTGGTAACCAATGCCCATTCGCATGGCAACGGTTTAGCCCTTTCTTTATGGCTGATTGTTTATGTATGTGCTATGGTTTAATTGTTTATACTCACAGATAACAGTTTTGCCTATTTTTGTTCACTTATATCATTATATATTATTACCATTTTTGTTTGTGTCAAAACTGGTGATCTACTCACTCAACATGTGTTGTTGACAAACATATATTTTGTACGCATTTGCAGGTTATAGATTTGGACTGCTTATCGAACTGAAGCTCACATAGAGATGACTTTAGGATAAAACATATACAAGAATAGTTGGTTTTGTATTTGTAATTTTCTTTATTTTTATTGTATATGAATGTTGTTTGATAATAAATAAATTAATTAGATATCGTCGCTTTATAATTTCATGATAATAACCTTGTGAGCTGTGACAATCAGTTCACGCCCCGGCATTTCCGCCGTAGGTTGGGGTGTGAAAGTTCGAATCAAGTCAACGCGACCGACCCGAATGTGACCCGGTATGAGTTACACCGGGGGTAACGAAATTTCAACCCACTTAAATGTTTACGTTAACTGGGCCCGACACACTCATTTGAGAAGATAAGTTGGTGGATTAAGGCTTTGGGTTAACAATTGGGCTTAAAGCCCAATGGGGTTTAATTGTTAAACCCTAATACCTTTCCTATAAATAGATAAAGATCATTCTATTTATGGTAACCTTAAAATAACAAACTCTAGCCTCCAACTCAAACTAGTCCAGCCGCCACCGCCGCCGGCGCGTTTTTTCGGCCGTCGAAAAATCGCAACCACCCTTTGCCGCCCTTATAAACCTCACCGGAGCTCACCAGCACAACCAGAACACCACCGCAGCTCACCATTCCTTGCTGAGATGTTGTTCCCGTCTACTGCTGCTGACCACCGGAGAACGCCACCGCCGTCAGTTCCTGTCGTCGCCGGAGAAGGATTGTGGTTCCGTGAAGGCTACTTGGCCGCCGCAAGGTGCTACAATTGTCAGATCTAAGCTGTTTCATCTTCTGCTACCACCACATCACTTGCCGGAATCCGTCGCCGCCGCCGCAAGCCACCGTCGTCGCCGGATCTTCCAATTGGTTGTTGATTGTGTCAAGTCTAGCACTTTCGTTAATCCCTCGGTGTCTTCCCGGTTTCGATAACCGAGGTATATCAACAAACTAATCTATGGTTGTTTATTATTGTTTATATCGTGCTCGTATTGTTGTAATCGGATCCTGGTTCGGGTTTCCGTTTATGGTTCGTTTAAATCGTTTATATTCCGCTGCGTTTTTATAGTTGGTTTATATATCTATATTTATTAATATTGATTAATAACTATTGAAACGAAATTATTACTAAAACGGGTTTAAAAGGTTTATCCGTTTCGTTCCGAACCACCGTTGAAACCCAACAGTGGTATCAGAGCCGCGGTTACAACGTACGAGTCGATCCCGGTTCGTTTAAACCGGATCTACATCTTAAACTTTAAATCGTTTAAAGTTTTGATCTAGATTTATTTTCGGGTGATTTTATATTTGGTCAAAGTTTTGTTTATTTTATTTGACCGAGTCAAAACGACCCGAAATTTTATTTATTTTGAATATGTAAATCCGGCCCCGACCTATGTGTTGTTTGGTTGTGTTTGGTTATTGAGCTTGTTTTTGGCCATATGAATGGTTCAAAAGTTGTAAACGGTTATTATTTATTTTTCGGTTTTCTTTTGGCCATAAAGATGGTTCAAATTTGTAATAGGGCAAATTATTGTTAGTTTATAAATTTGTAATTAAGAAGACGTGAAGATAACCGAGGACGCGCTCAAGGATTTCTTGGAGTTAGTGGGAGTTCGGACAAGATGACGGGATGCACGGAGAAGTCCATCCTTGTGGTTGTTTGTGTTGTGAACCCCTTGACCTGATCGGTCTCCCTAATTGGCTCTAGCGAGACCGATCACCTTTTGGCCATAAGGATTTACATATTATTTGCTATTGTGGTTGCTTGGATTGTTTATAATAGGATTATAATATCACCGACCTAATACCAAATAAATTTGAAAATAAACATTTTATTAACCGATTATGTTTTGCAAATTAAAAGCATTTTGATTTCCAAAACTAATAACTTAATAGATTTATATTAACTTAAAATTGGTTAGTCATATCGCGACAAACTTAGTTTTTAATAGGTTATCTAAAACTAAGTGTCCTGAGAGATGAAAGGGTTCATCTATTCGTCCCGATAATAAATACAGTAAAATTTGACTTTTACTCTATTTGGTAATTTTAAAATTAATCCCAATTTAAAACCAATAGTTTACGCCAATCCTACTACAAGTCACACTTGAGGCATACTGCGAAATTTCAAGTGTTTGGAGCTACAGCACCGCACTTGTTTTCTAGCCAATCCCATCAAGGTGAAAGCGTTCATTGACACATCCGGCCCTTTCACACGTCACTATACTAGGCCAACTATTACTTTACTCTCCTGTTACATGCCAAAGCTGTCTGGAGACTTAAAGTGGGCAAAGATGAGGCTAAACGTATCTATACAGACAATCGTTGTCTCTATAGGCCTCATAACCGAGAATTATGCTCTATTCACAATTGACAATCGTTGTCGGTCTGTCTAACCACTTATTAATGTTGTGTGCTACAGCTGCCTTTAATAACTGGAAGCCAGATTCTCATACTCCTAATTAATTAATGTTATTGGGTCATTAATAAGGACTACAACATCGAAAATACTAATTAAATTTACTTTTGCTTAATTAATCAGATGTCGTCAAACGAATACTCACCCTACGCCCTTAAGACTATCCTTGAGAAGGATAAACTGAACGGTACCAACTTTATCGAGTGGCACCGCAACTTGAGACTTGTTCTCACCATGGCAAAGCGCCTGTATGTTCTCGATGGACCTGTTCCAACCGAGCCTGAAAACAACACAGCCGCTGCTCGAAAAGTTCTTGACAAGCATAAGGATGACTCGGCTGAGGTCTCCTGCATTATGCTAGCCACCATGACTTCTGAGCTTGCTAAAGGCTTGGAAGACTTTGGTGCCTATGAGATGCTTGAGCAACTCAAGGGCATGTTCCAGAAACAAGCCCGTCAAGAATGTTTTGACACCATGAAACAACTCATCAGTTGCAAGATGGCAGAGGGGTCTCCCGTCAGTGCACATGTTCTTAAGATGAAGGGGCACATCGATCAGCTTAAGAAACTTGTTTATCCCGCAGCTGATTTCATCCTCAACTCTCTCCCCAGCTCTTACGACCAGTTCGTAATAAATTTCAACATGAATGACTTGGTGAAGACAGTGTCGGAGCTTCATAACATGCTCAAGACGGCTGAGATGAACATTCCTTCTAGGACTAATCAAGTTCTGATGATTCGATCTACTGTGTCAAGAAGCCAAAACCAAAGAATCGGGGTTTTAAGGGGAAAGGCAAGAAGAAAGTGACTGTTGCTGCCAAGGTTGCCACCAACACTAACAATATAGTTGCAAAGCCAAAGCCGCCGCCCTTTGAGGAGCGCAAGTGCTTCCGATGCAACCAAATGGGACACTGGATGCGAAACTGTCCCGAATACCTTGCTGAGATTAAGAAGAAGAGAGCCAATGGTGAAGGCTCTTCTCGAGGTATTTCCATATACGTTATTGAACTTTTCACTGTCTCTAGCAACACCAATGGTATTTGATACCAGATGTGGTTACCACATCGTTAATGTCTTACAGGAGCCTGAGAAGTGGAGGAAACTGAATAAAGGTAGCATGGAACTCATCGTTGGAGATGGGAAGAGAGTATCAGTTCTGGCAACTGGAGTATTTCATTTTACTTGTCCATCTGGCCTAGTTTTTCCTTTGAATAATTGTCTGTATGCTCCTGGCTTGACCAGAAACATCATTTCAGTTTCGTTGTTGTTTGAACAAGGATTTAAGTATGTTCTTAATGGCATGGCTATTTCTGCTTACTTAAATGATATCTTTTATTTTGAGGCTAAACCTCGAAATGGTATTTATGAGATTGATGTTCAAACTGACAATAACGTATATCATCTTTCAAAACGTATCAAGACTAGCATCAATGATACTTTTCTATGGCATTGCCGACTTGGCCACATAAGCAAGGCAAGAGTTAAAAAACTCCAAT
The DNA here is from genome assembly GCF_021521415.1 of Bidens hawaiensis. Taxonomy (NCBI): domain Eukaryota; kingdom Viridiplantae; phylum Streptophyta; class Magnoliopsida; order Asterales; family Asteraceae; genus Bidens; species Bidens hawaiensis. Next base: position 381,782 of record NW_027493159.1, on the reverse strand, counting down.
CCGAAGGGATTCTTGAATCCACAGGACCAGACTCTTTTGACAATTGTGAGTCTTGCTTAGCTGGCAAACTCACCAAAGACTCCTTCACTCATAAAAGTGAACGAGCAAGTGATCTGTTAGGACTCATACATACTGATGTATATGGACCTTTCAGAACCATGACTAGAAACCATGAAAGATACTTCGTTTCTTTTATCGACGATTATAGTCGATACGCTTTTGTGTATCTTATGAAACACAAGCACGAAACTTTTGAAAAGTTCAAAGAGTTTCAAAGCGAAGTGAAAAAACAACTTGATAAAACAATTAAGATACTTCAATCAGATCGAGGTGGAGAGTTTCTCAGCTCAGAGTTCATCACTCATCTAAAAGAGCATGGAATTGTTTCACAGCTCACTCCACCTGACACACCCCAACTTAATGGCGTGAACGAGAGGAGAAATCGAACTTTGCTAAACATGGTTCGATCGATGATGTGTAGAACTAACTTGCCTCACTCCTTTTGGGTTACGCCCTTATGACCGTCGTCCGCATTGTCAATCTAGCTCCAACTAAGAAGATAGACAAAACTCCATATGAGATATGGCATAAGGGAAAGAAGCCCAAATTGTCTTATCTTAGAGTATGGGGATGTGATGCTTATATCATAAGCGAGTCTGATGACAAACTTGATCCCCGCGGCGTAAAAGTTATTTTCGTCGATACTATAACAAAAGCGGTTATTACTTCTTTCATCCAGATACAAATATGATTTCTATCAAGAGGAAAGGCCACTTCCTTGAAGAAGAATTTCTTAATCAAGGAACTGGAGATAATATTGTCGATCTTGAAGAGATTCGAGAACCACAAACAACCGCTGAAGAAGTTGGAGCAACCGATCAACAAGTTGTTGTTGCTGATACATCAGACGTGAACACGAGCGTTTGCAGAAGTAGTAGGACTCCCGTACCAAATTCTAGATACTTATGGCATCTAGATGGTCCCGAAGTCTTATTAGTAGCCGAATCTGGTGACGAGCCTACTAACTACAAATCTGCTATCTTGGATCCGGAATCCAAGAAATGGCAAGATGCCATGAACGCTGAGATGCAATCCATGCATGATAACCAAGTTTGGAACTTGGTTGAGCTACCCCCGATAGTCGGGCAGTAGGGAGCAAATGGATTTTCAAGAGAAAAACCGACATGCATGGAAATGTGCAAACCTATAAGGCACGGCTAGTCGCCAAAGGTTTTACTCAAACTCAAGGTGTTGACTATGATGAAACCTTTTTGCCCGTTGCTATGACTAAGTCAATTAGGATATTGCTTGCCATTGTTGCATACTATGACTATGAGATATGGCAAATGGATGTCAAAACCGCTTTTCTTAATGGACATCTTTCTGAAGATGTCTATATGGTTCAGCCTGAAGGTTTTGTCGATCCAAAATATCCTAATAGGGTTTGCAAATTGAACAAGTCCATTTATGGACTTAAGCAAGCATCTCGAAGCTGGAATCTTCACTTTGATGAGAAAATCAAAGAGTTTGGTTTTGTAAAAAATGAAGATGAGCCTTGTGTTTACATAAAGGCTAGTGGGAGCACTATATCATTCCTCATCTTGTATGTGGATGATATACTGATCATTGGGAACAACATTCCTATGCTTAAGGAAGTTAAGCAATGGTTGGAATCTTGTTTTGCAATGAAAGATCTTGGAGAAGCCGCATATATCCTGGGAATAAAGATCTATAGAGATAGATCTAAGCGGATTCTAGGGCTAAGTCAAAGTACTTACATAGACAAAGTAATGGCACGCTTCTCAATGGAAAACTCCAAGAAAGGAGCTGTTCCAATGACTAAGGGAACCGTGTTGAGCAAATCGCAATCTCCGACAACGGACATTGAATCTAAACGTATGCAAGCAATTCCATATGCTTAAGTGGTTGGCTCTATCATGTATGCTATGTTGTGTACTAGACCTGACGTCTCGTATGCCTTGAGCATGACCAGTCGTTTTCAACAGAGTCCTGGCATTGCCCATTGGACTGCTGTGAAGAACATTCTAAGGTACTTGAATAGGACCAAAGACATGTTCTTGGTGTTTGGGGGAGTTGAAGAGGAGCTCACTGTAAAGTGTTACACTGATGTTAGCTTCCAGACTGACCGAGATGATTCTCGCTCACAGTCGGGTTTCGTTTTCACTCTCAATGGAGGAGCTATTTATTGGAAGAGCTCCAAGCAGAGTGTAGTGGCGGATTCTACCACCGAATCCGAATATATAGCTGCATCAGATGCTGCTAAAGAGGCTGCTTGGATGAAGAAGTTCATCACCGATCTCGATGTGGTTCCGAGTATTCATAAACCAATCGAGATATTCTGTGATAACACAGGTGCTATTGCTCAAGCCAAAGAGCCAAGGTCTCATCACAGAACCAAGCACATTCTAAGGAAGTTCCATCTTATTCGTGAAATATTGGAACGAGGTGACATCGTGATAAGCAAAGTAGACACATATCAAAATCTAGCTGACCCATCCACTAAGCCGATGACTCAAGACAAGCATGATCAGCATAGAGATGCTATCGGGCTTAGACTTGCTAGTGATCTATTTTGATTTGGTATTTGGATATATGGACGTTTAATCAGTTGTACTTCTCTGTTCACTTTTGATTTAATGGTTAAATGCAAACGTTGAATAATACATCTGTGTTCATTTTAATACGTTTAATCCGTGAATATTGTATTCTAAATTATCCGTAGTCGGTCAGACTCGTGGGAGCGATTCTGAATTAAGACTATTCTGACTTTGGACTCAAGCAGTTGACTTCCAAACTCACAGACCTCATTATGAATGACGTTGGATGTAACTCGCATCAAATCATTTTCATGGATCTTGATAATAAGATGCTTTGGTAATAGTAAGTTCATTTAGTATCCTTAGACCTGAGATACATATTAGAACTTTCGTTTACCGAGGAATATTCTTTGATCATGTCAACCGCTGTTTCGTAACTGCCAGCCATAAAGGCATTGGTTGTGAATGTTCTGGAGTTCAGTGGGAGTTGTATGTAGTCAAGATGGGATTTTGTACTCTTACATTTAAATGTAACAGTTAGACATATTAGCGCCCTCGTTGATTCAAACTGGTAAAGTGTGAGGCCTCACCCAAACTAACTGTGTGTTTGATTGGACCACTTTGATTCCATATCGAGAACTACAATAATTGAACACTATATGAGATTGATATGATCCATGTCTCATTGTTCAGTTGATGTCTTATACAGAAAGGATAGATGACAACGATTACTATAAATTCATTATCTTGCAATAAGGTATTCCAAGATACTTTGGTTATGGATTTAAAAGGTCATATTTGGTTGGGGACAGCTATGTGTAGCTAGAACGCCTCTGGCTGTTAGCGTTGTGATACTTGACCCAAATCCGTCCAAGTGGGAGACTATTGGATTTAATGGTCGGTTCGGGTCAAGTCAACGCGACCGACCCGAATGTGACCCGGTATGAGTTACACCGGGGGTAACGAAATTTCAACCCACTTAAATGTTTACGTTAACTGGGCCCGACACACTCATTTGAGAAGATAAGTTGGTGGATTAAGGCTTTGGGTTAACAATTGGGCTTAAAGCCCAATGGGGTTTAATTGTTAAACCCTAATACCTTTCCTATAAATAGATAAAGATCATTCTATTTATGGTAAACTTAAAATAACAAACCCTAGCCTCCATCTCAAACTAGTCCAGCCGCCACCGCCGCCGGCGCGTTTTTTCGGCCGTCGAAAAATCGCGACCACCCTTTGCCGCCCTTATAAACCTCACCGGAGCTCACCAGCACAACCAGAACACCACCGCAGCTCACCATTCCTTGCTGAGCTGTTGTTCCCATCTACTGCTGCTGACCACCGGAGAACGCCGCCGCCGTTAGTTCTTGTCGTCGCCGGAGAAGGATTGTGGTTCCGTGAAGGCTACTTGGTCGCCGCAAGCTGCTACAGTTGTCAGATCTAAGCTGTTTCATCTTCTGCTACCACCACATCACTTGCCGGAATCCGCCGCCGTCGCCGGATCTTCCAATTGGTTGTTGATTGTGTCAAGTCTAGCACTTTCGTTAATCCCTTGGTGTCTTCCCGGTTTCGATAACCGAGGTATATCGACAAACTAATCTAAGGTTGTTTATTATTTTTTATATCGTGCTCGTATTGTTGTAATCGGATCCGGGTTCGGGTTTTCGTTTATGGTTCGTTTAAATCGTTTATATTCCGCTGGGTTTTTATAGTTCGTTTATATATCTATGTTTATTAATATTGATTAATAACTATTGAAACGAAATTATTACTAAAACGGGTTTAAAAGGTTTATCCGTTTCGTTCCGAACCACCGTTGAACCCAACAAATCCATCATTTTCAGTTACAAATCAATAATGCATTGTGTTCTTGTTTAATCGTTGTTATTTACATTTTAATTGTTTGATTAATCGATCTCGAGGCCTTCAATTGGTTTTAGAGCGAGGCTATGAAGGACGAATTAAGGAGAAGAACACGATCATGGGGTGTCTAATTTTGATTGTTATCGAATCAAGAGCGGAGAAACCCTAACTGCATTTGCAAATTGCGAATTTTGAAGAATATTAAAGAAAAAAAAACCTAGGTCTGTAAATTTGAAATTGGCATGTGTTTTGTTATTCTATTATAATACAGAAATTACAAATAGCAATTAACAAAGGAAGAAGACAGACACAATCGAGACTTGCGAAGGAAATTTACTGAGAGGTGTCACGGAAATTGATCTCCGGCGGAAGAAGAACTGATTGATATATAGTTCAAAGTTCCGATCAAGGAAAAGTCCAATTGATTTGGACCATCACCGGTGTGCTCAAAACTTTATATTGTAACAAGGAAAAAGACTAGATTAATTGTTTTGAACAAAACTATTGGCAGAAAGTCAAAATGAAAATTATTTTTTCCTTGAAACATTCACTTGAAATTATATTCATTCAAGGTTTTATTTAAAATAAATTAAAAGCTTGAATAAAAGCATCGAACCTGTGTGATTCGTATAGCAAGCTCCGAACCTTCATAATTCGTAGAGCAAAAGTAAGACCGGTGTGGCATCTAACACCAGTGTGGCAAACTAAGACATGTGTTGCAATAAGATTTGTGTGGTAAATAGAGACCTGTGTGGCGACTAAATCCTGAGTGGCAGATACATCTTGTGGGTAAGAATAAAAACCTATGTGGTTTAATCAAGTACTATAAGATAAGATGTCTGGCAAAGAAGATTCGTCTAGTAGATAGCAAAACTTCGTGAGCAAGGAAATATATCTCTTCAACGTCCAAAATTAACTGAGTCAAACTATACGACTGAGCATTGTTGATGGAGACAATGTTAAAGGTTTATGGTCTTTGGGAAGTAGTAAGCTCAGAAGAGAAGTTGATGAGAAGAAGGCATATACGACCAAGGCAATGATCCTACAAACATTGCCTGAAGATATTTTGATGCAAGTGGCACAACACCTGACAAAAAAAAAAGTATAGGACGCATTATGTTCAGCATGTAGGAGTGGCTCTAGTTCAGAAGGCACGTCTACAAACATTAAGGAGCGATTTAGAAACATTAAAAAGGAAGAAAATGAAACCGTGAGTGATTTGATTTCTATGGAAAATTGAGAAGCATAAGAGCCAAATTTAAAAGTTTTGGTTCCAATCTCAAGGATAAGATACTTACAAGGAAATTGCTCAATACAGTTCCAAAGAAGTTTCTACCGATCATGGCATCTATCAAGCAATATTTGGAAATTGACAAAATGCTATTTAAAGAAGCAGTGGGAAGAATAATAGCCTTTGAATAACGCCTTAAAAGTCAACACGATCACGAAAGAAAGCTCCTGATGGACCAAGGAAGAGAACCTTTTAAAGAAGAAAGAGGATACGGAATTGCAAGTCGCGGAAACAAAGACAAAAGTGACCTCAAGTGTTATGAATGTAATGAATATAGTCACTTTGCATATGAATGCCCAAAGTGGAAAAACAAAGAAAATGAGAAAGATCTGGAGGCTCATACATAGTTTAACTGCATTACTATGAAGACAAAGCAAGTTGTGTTGAAGATCGAGATTAAGGAGGTGATTCTTGGTTAATCATTGATCTCGTTAAAGTTTTTTTAAATATTTTGTTAGCTTATCATAGAATAGATAAACTTTTTAGAAAGTTCAGTTAACAAATTTAGGGTGCAAAGTGTAATTAGTTGATAGTTGGTGTATATTCTTGTAATTAGTTAGAATATACACGAGGGTTGTGTCGTATTTACGAACTATCGCGGCGGTAAAATGTAACCGCCTGAGGTGTTGTATATCCATCGCTTTTAATTACAAATCAATAATACAATTTGTTCTTGTTTAATCATTGTTATTTACATTTTAATTGTTTGATTAATCGATCCCGAGGCCTTCAAATTCAATGTCAGTAGATATCCATTAGATTTGTGGTGAAGCATAACGTAAAGAAATACACAATATCTATGCAATCGATATCACTTATATATCAGTGATATATCGGTTATCTTGACGATATATAAATCATAATATCGGTTCAAAATATCAGTACCGATAATATCAATGATATTGACCGATATTGGACTATTATTTGACCGATATATCACTGATACTCCCGATATTAGTGTTCTAAGTCTTAATTATCAACTTTTAGTGTTCAATGTTAGTGTTTTAAGTCTTAATCAATTCTTACTTTGCTACGATTGTTAGTGTTTTGCAATTTACAAAAAGTTAATTTGTTCATGGTAGGAGACTATACTTAATTATTAGTGTTAAATTGCTATATATATGAATTATACATGATATTAAAATTAACGATATCCCACCGAAATCTCACTGCGATAATTGATATCTCAGATAGCGGTCCTTGACCAATATCCGATATTTTTTCGCATTAACTGCTTAGCACAACATGCAGTTGTTTAGCAATACATAATTTTAATAGCTTATCCAATATGTTTAAAAATTTAAACCCAATACATAAAAAGAACAGATGGCTGGTTAAGTAAGTGTGTTGCATAAAAATCAGCACATGCTTGGCATTCACATTCCACGAACCTGCACATGTCACATCCAAAACACACACAATGCTTGCAACCTTTGCAATTGCTACTCTTTGGGCATCCGCTATGTGGTCTTGAACTCCTCTCCCCGAGGTTTTCGCATGTCCACCTTCATCAAAAAGGTTTTAAGAATTTATAAATCAACTTATCAAAAATGAACTCTTATATATATAGATAAAGTTACCTGCCGTGACTCATGTCACTGCAAGTTCGGTTTTCCCTTGCAGCTGCAAAGTGATAAGACTTGCACACGTCCTTTGTCTTAAGTTCAAAGCGACGCACCTTGTGACACGAGGTACAACTCAAGAACTCGTCTCGATGGGAGACTTTGTTGCGTGGTCTAACATATTCATCTCCTTTATAGTACCTGAGTAAACATGTTTGTGCTAATTTTATCTTCTTGAGGTTGGAGTTAAGGACCCAAATCTTGGTCCTCCAATTTGGCACATTCATACAACCTGACGCCTGTTTCACAAGTTTTGCAGGACTGCTAAACACTATTACAACCAAAAGCACCATATATAATATTTTATAACAAAAGATATAATAATAGTAAGTGGTTGCGTGAGACTTTGATCATGCCTTCTTTGCAGTCTAGAGTGCAATGGCAGGTAGAGCGGATGGTACCATCGTCTTTGATTCTGAGGATGACTAACGAGTCCCCAAACCTTTTGTTTGTGCACCCACACGCTACTTCAACATAATTCGGCGCTCTCACCAAGATTTTCTCAGCAAAGGCATCCAATTCCTCATCAGTAAAGAGAGTCCCATTTCCTGTTGTTTGTGCAACCAAATTCAATTCAGTTGCAAATTTAAAGAACTATAAGCATGGTTTATTTTATTCTTTTTTGAAAACTATTTCAATTACTGAGATGCTTGAAATAATATGAACTTCATACAACTTTTATGAACTAGGAAAAACAGTAATAAAAGAATCTAACAAATAAGAGTGAATAATCACCATACCTAAATGTTACAAAAGAGAAGAAAATTATACAAACAAACACATAATCTTTATAATCTTTGTTAGCATACCAAATACCTCGATTGTGCTAAAGTGGATTCAAAGGTCGTACTGATTCATGATAAACTAATTTCGATTGTTAACGAAAATTAAATATTAACGTAAAATCAAGTGAAATAATGCTATTTGTGTCTACTAACACTAATCTTTATGGATCTGGAAATTTAATTATACATGCTATCTGATTTATAACTTTATAAATATGGTTATCACAGTAGTTACAATACTAGTAAAAACATTGTCAATCGGCAGACAAATTATCAATTACACAATCACCAAGCATCAACCTGAAGTAGATCTAGTGAATGATTGAAATGTAGAAAACTGATAGTAAAACCATGACCGAATCGAATAAAAAATAGTAACTTAAACAATTCCGTTCATCAGAAATCAAAATAGGACACCTTTATCACAAACTTTAATCGCAAGCAGATCCAATCAATTGATTAGCGATCTTAAAAGCACCAACTGAATTGAAGCATATATAGCACAACTCAAACAATTTAAATGAACCCAAATCAAAATCGAGCACATATAGCAACATCAACTTCAATTTGCAAAATCAAAACTGAAATTAAACACGATTTTTAACATTGAAAGAAGTACACTAAAGGATAAAGAGATGTTTCTTTACCCTGCGCCATGTATCTTAAATTGAGTGTCCTTCAATTGTGTTCGGAGAGCTCTGGCTTGTGATTGAGCCTTCAAATCTCACCGTTTGGAATTTATAGGAAATATATTGGGCTATAGTTGTCTTCAACTCGATTATATTTCCGTTATAACACCGTCAATTGTAATTTTTTTTGCCAAATCAGCACAAGAAATCCTAAACGACATCGTTTCGTATATTTCTTATTCGCGTGAGTGTTATGTCCAGTGACATGAAAAATGTGATACCAGAATATCCGGCTCCTTTTTTGTTCTTTTTCATAATATCTTATCATCTAAACTTCAGTTTCCCAGAAGCTACCATCAATTTTAATTTTTATATGAAATATAAAAATTTACAAGAAAACCATTTATGGTCATATATCTAGGTCTCACTGAAAGCAGCCTCGCTCTATCCTATGATCGAGATAAAGTTTACCCCATCCCACCTTTCTCAGACCCCACTTTCTAAGTGGGATATTACTTTGTAAATTTGTTTGTTTGATTTATGAGGGAAAATCAATCACTGCTCAAAATGTAAGGAAAGTTTGATTGGCAAACTATCTTTTGAAAAAAGATTTGAACTACAAAGAAAATGGATTTGAAATGAAACAAGCAAAGAAATTCAAAAATTTGGTAATTTAAATAAACTGGAAGTTTTTGAAAGTGATGGAATTTGAATAAACAAGAAGTTTACAAAAGAATTAGAATTTGTGAAGTACATGGATGATAAATTATCATGTTTGATTTGCAAATTTGACAAGGAAGAAACTGGAAGATGCTTCCACCTCAGATAAACCCAAGAACCCACTGCAAATTCTCTTTCAGAACAGTCTTTATCCGCCTGCTGCTTCATTCGATTTTGAGCTCTCAAAAAAAATATGAGAACCTGAATTGTAGTCTCCCTATCTCTCACAAACAAATCCACTTTTGGATTAGTATTATCCTTAGCAACATAAGGAACATGAATTGGTGGAACTATCCCATATAAGGCGTCGTACGGGGTCATGGAAATTGAAGCACGATAAGAAGTGTTACACCACCGTTGGGCTAGAGGCAACCATTTGAACAAGTATGCGGTCCCTCCATTACAACACACCTCATGTACCTTCTAAACAGTGGTTGACAACCTCAGTTTGTCCGTCTGTTTGATGCTTGAAAGCAGTGGACATAGTTAAATCAACTACTTGCAAAGCCATAAACTCCTTCCATAATTTACTTGAAAATATACTCTCTTTATCAGAAACAATGGTAACAGGACAGCCATGGTGTTTATCATCTCTCAAAGTATCAAAGTTACCTACCACCACTCTGTTTTTCATTGTCATGGTTATTAAAAACGACCGCCTGATGCGCCTAGGCGCTATTTTTAGGCGAGGCGTTGATTTAGCGCTTCTAAATAGGGAAGGCGCAATTCTAAAAGCAATTTCAGTTTTTTTGATTTTTTAAAATTATTTTATGATTTTATTTTGATTTTTCATTAACTAGGCTACCTAAAATAAAGTCAAATATACTTAATTTAATCCAACCTTCTTATATGATCATTGACAATTCTGGATGATGTTTCTTTTAGTTTGATTTGCTTTGCTAAATTCCCATTATATGATTTAAACTTTAAAGCTAAAACTTAAAGGTGGACTTCTTAATCTAGAATATTATTTGTTGTTCTAGAAATTGCAGGGCATGATTAGTAGTCTGATTTAATCTTAAATGTGTAGAGCTGACTTCATTTAGTTGGTGACTGCCAAACTTTTGTTGGATGCTGATGCTATTAAACTTTAGCTTTTGGTATTGGATAATTTTAAAGTTTTTGAACTTTTGATATTGGATAACTTTTGGCATTGAAACTATATGATTCAAGTTTTGGAATACATAAATATATTTTGTATTTATTTTTCATTGTGCGTTTTTTTTCCTCGGGCCCTCGTTTTTTTTTTGCGCCTTGTGCCTAGGCCTCGGGCAAGGCTATGCGCCTTGAGAGCGCCTAGCGCATTTGATAACTATGATGTCAGTAATGCACCATCCCATTTAAAATGACTTATTTCTTGACCATCCTGCAATTGTTGCCAAAACACAGATACTTCTGGATACTTAGTCCAACTCTCTTGAATTCTACCCATTAAAGCGGGCTCAAATGAAGCAACAGTTAGAGTGAATAGAGATATAGCAGAAACATGAGATAAAGCATCAGCAGCTACATTCTCATTATCCTGTTTGTATTCAATAACATAATTAGTAATGAACACATGGTTCATAAGTGCTTGGAAAGTACGTAGCTGGTGCATTGGTAAGGCCAAAGCTAAGGGCATTACTTGGACGCTCATTCTAACTTGATGATCCTGATCTTAAATCCAATTTAGAGAAAGCTACCGGCTTGGCCTAACTCATCTAATAATTCATCTAATAGAGGAATAGGAAACTTAATTTTGATAGCGGCATCAATAAGTTTCCTGAAATCCATGCACATTCTCCAGCAGCAAAATCTCTACAATTTTCCCTAATTACCCCTGACTCCATTAACCCCTAAGTGATTTTCTCAATAATATCTTTTTGGACCATTGGATACCTATAAGGTTTCTGATTAATAGGTTCACTACCCTCTTTCAAAACTATTTTGTGATCAGTTGTTCAAGGTGGAGGCAAGGTTTTAGGGGTTTGAGAAGCATCTTCAAACTCTTGTAGTAATTGCTGCAATGAAGCAGTGATTTCACTATCAATGGCTGCCAAAATCGGAAAAAAAACCTGTCTTCTCAAATACTATAAAGGAGATCAACATAAGGATAACTTGTTATTCGTCCCAATTATTTTATCAAAACACAATTAAGCACCTTGAAACAAATATGACCTTTAATTAATGGCATTTTCTTCATAAATAATCATTGATGGTCATTTTATGTTCAAGAACTCAAAATGATGATTTCTGAATAAAATGCCATTAAAGGTCTTTCTTGTTCAAGGTGCTAAATTGTGTTCAAGAAAAACTCGAGAAGCATCGGTCGGGTTCTCAAACTGTAGGAACATCAAAACTGCATTAAAAAGGAATATCCCATATTTTGGGTTATAAGTTATGATAAAATGATATAATCATCATCGTACCCAGTATATCCCATCATTGGCAGGTATGAGGAAAGTAAGATGTAGACAGCCTTACCCAAGGGCGGACCTTACTTGAGGCGGGGAGGGGTCGTGGCCCCCTGTTTTGTTGCTTATGATATTGTTTTAGACTGCCGTTGGTAGACGGAAAATGAAGCGAGGTTGAGTTGAAAACACTAGTAATTGGTAAAGAAATATGAGGAAGAAGATGATAGATTTATGAGGGTATTTAAGTAATTATGATACCTATCCTATCTCTCTATATAAAACCTTATATAAAACCTGACAAAGGTTAATATCTATTATTTTAATATTTTTTGAAAAGTTGTTTTGTCTTCTATTGCCATCACACATACTAGCATAAGTTACAAACTTCTTTTGGAAGAGAATTCTTTAATTCACTCAGTTAATTTTTCAAAAGAAAAAGATTTTATTATCTAATTAGTAGTTCACTTATACAAGTCTTGTTGCATTAATTTCTTTTTCATTGTGACAAGAACTAATTGTTAAGTCGTCACCATTTTCTTCTAACTCACACTGAAGTATGCCATTTTGTAATCTTTAAACGCTGACCACGTACCTTCTATCGTTAAAGAAACAAATATTAAGTATCAGATTTGTTAGAATTGATTTCGGCCCCTTCAATTCAAATGTTCAAGTTCCGCCACTGGCCTTACCTCTACCCTTTAGGGATAGAGATGCTGCTTCGTTCCTGTGAGACCCTTAGCTCAATAGTAGTTTTGTATCAAGCCTTGGACATAAGGCACATAACACTTAACCATCGGGACACCGCCGATTGGTGTGTGTACCCTTGTCGTTCGGCTATCAACGCCACCACATGATGCTTGATTAACCTTCCGCCACTTTTAACGTTATTTTCACGAGATTAGTAAATTAATGTCAAAATTAGTGCAATTTCACTTTTGCCCACCTGAGGGTTCACACATCTAACAATACTATTAAAGTATTACATATGCTCCACATGGCACTCAACTAGGGTGTCCACATCATTGCCAAGTCACATATTTCATTTCCTATTATTGTCAAATCATCTCATACACTATATTTAAACCTTAAGATTTTTCAACCCTAATCATTTTAATCTCTCTCTCTCTCTCTCTCTCTCTCTCTCGGCTTACTAACTCCACCATCTTCTATTCCGGTAATGTAGATCGGGATTAATCATTTTCCGGTAAGGTTATATATTATACTCTGATGACCAACAATGTTATATGATTTTCCGGCAAATTTATATCTTTTTCCGATAAGGTTTTATATTTATTTTAACTGTTATATGATTTTGTAATAATCTCTTTGGGTTGTATATCAAAATCCAAGATTGAATTGATATTTTGAAGTTATTACGGTTTTCCGGTAAAGTTTTATTTGCTACTCTAATGTCCAATTATCATATTATTCCTTATTTCATTTACAACTGTTTTTGTTTTCCGTTTTTGTTTGTATTTATATTAATTATTATATAATTTTCTTATAATCTCTTTAGGTTCTATATCAAAATCAAAGATACAATGGAGATTTTCCCTATTTTGTTTTCCGGTAACGCGATTCAAATATTCCGGTTATCAATTAGAACATCAATTTTACATTTCCTTACATAATTCAAATCTTCCATAATTGGTAATTTGTTTATTATGTGATATTAATATTAATATTTAATTTTTTCATATCAGATTATGTTCCCAACTTGATATAACTAATAAGGTTTGTTGATAAGATATCTTATTTTTTGTTTAATATTTATGTATATTTTTGTTATTATTCATGTATTTATGTATTTTTCACAATTTATGTAACTTATTTGATTTTTATATAATCAATCATATTGGTCAAAGTTCATTTAATATACTTTACTCGGAACTAATGTATTGAAGAAAAATTTATTTGTATCCTATATTTATCTATTTATTAATGATAATCTCTATAACTTTTAATAATTATTATAAGTTTAGTAATTTTGTTATTATTAATTTATTACATTTTCTAATTAGTTGTTACATCTTATTTTGACAAAAATAATAACATTTACACCTTACCATTTTTATATTTCAATATCTTTTACTTAAACATTATTCTGTTATTATATTGTAAGATACATTATATTTTCTATATATAACCAATTACGTTATATACGGAAAACACAATAAATAAGTTATAAAAATATTATAAATAAATATTTATATATCCAAATCATTACAGATCCTATTAGTATGTTACAAGTTATAATGTTATTAAATTTAAAATATAATCATTTCAAAATTTTTACTAAAAATAACGCCTATTGACTTATAACTTTATGGTTACATCCATTGGTAATTCATTTATTCCGATTATTGGTAATTATTCCGCTTATACACTATGGCATTAATGATAGATTTGTTCACGTGATTCAAATCTACCATAATTGATAATTATATTATTATGTGATATCAATTGTTTTTGGGTTTTATTTGTAATTTTTATCGGTTTTATTTGTAATTATTCCATTTACTAACCAAAGTATAATTTCTGATTATACCAATCATGTGTTCCGGTTACTAATCAATTTTTATCTATTGATATCAATTTCTATTCAATGTATTTCCATGATTTTAATTACATAAATACAATAATAAAGTTTTCATGATTTTCACTTATTTTCACATTTTCATGATTTTCATTATTGGTCAAATTCTATTTAAAAGTTTTTTTAAAAGTTTCTTGTATTAAGTGAAGTTCCTTCGGTGTTTTACAATTTTATATTATCTATATATTATTTCTGATTAATATTAAATGTATTATATTAATATAATCGTTTATTTACTATTAGTTTTTATTTGGTTAGTTTCTTGATATGGTAACCATTATTAAATTAAAAATGTAATAACCAACATTTTAATTCACGTAAATCATTGCAAATTAATTACCTTTAATTCAATTTATGACAGTTGATTTTTGTTTAAATATATTTAAGGTAATTAATTAATTTACAATTTGATTTTCATTTATTTAACTGTGGAAGTCAACTTAAATTACTTAATTTTAGATATCAAATTAAATTATTAACGGTTTTCAAAAAACTCGAGTAATTATGGAAGTCAAATTAAATTATTTAAACTCAAATTTATTTTAATTACACTAATTATATTGTTAGAAAGATTTATGTATTTTAAGAATGATTTCAGATACTGTGATAACTAACTTTCATCTGACCAATATGATATAATCATAAATAATGATATTATATTTTGCCAACTTTAAAACAAATTATACTTTTTATATATGTAAATCGTTTGAATTTAAGTTTTTGGAATATATGTTGATCACTAATTAATTTATTAGTTATGATGTCTTTGACCATAACACTTTCTTTGTTTT
Organism: Bidens hawaiensis; assembly: GCF_021521415.1. Lineage (NCBI taxonomy): Eukaryota > Viridiplantae > Streptophyta > Magnoliopsida > Asterales > Asteraceae > Bidens > Bidens hawaiensis. The sequence continues at coordinate 366,534 of NW_027493159.1, read as the reverse complement.
ACAAATACATTTATTTGATAAATATATATGAGCATTAGCTCCATGTGATAGCAAAAAATTAATCAAACAGAAAATAGTTTAATACCAAGTTTATAATCAATAATGTCTATATAAACGTAGGAATGAATGAATATATACCAATTACGTTGTTCTGATAGATAAATTTATAAATGTTATTTTTATGTTTTACTTGCATATTATATATGTAGATTATGAAAAGTGAAAAGGTTTTGTTGTCCAACTCATAGTATAGATAGATATGTATGTTTATTTAAACTTTTGTAACTGTTTATAACATATGAATCCATTTTGTTTATAACATATTAATTGTATTAGAGTTGTACTTTTAATTTCAAATGATGCAATTATCATTTAATTAATATGTGAATAATTTTTAATTACGCATAAATATCAAGATTAATGTATACAATTGAAAAAAGAATTATATAAGCAAATTGATTTTAAATAAAGTAATGATGTTAACAATTACTCTATGTTTTTTTCTTCCTATATATTTTTATTAGTATTTTTAAATATGTTACTTTTATTTAATAGCAATATTTGTCATTTGTAGTATGTTTGGATTGCTAACTGGCAATGATTTTAACATTCACATACCAATTCCATTGAAGTTGTTGTCATCTCTTGATGAATAGTTTTTGAAAGAAACATTTTTCTATAATATTTGCCAGAGTTGCACAATAATCTTGGTAACTTGTTGGTTATATTTTTTAAAGTTTCCTATTGGTCTCTTATACCCTATTTTATTAAGATTAATAATTAGTTTATTACTTTTGCCAGCTAAAAAGTATCATCTTGCTCGGAACATATTTGTGTTGGTTGAATATGCTGTCTATATTTATATGATTTGTTGATATGTTTTTCCACCCGTGTGTAACACGGGCTATACCCTGATAATATACATTATATGCGTGCACTGCAAACAGGGAGTTATGATAGAATGATATAAAATGATTAAATTTAAAGTTTTTAAGGGTTACGAACACATGCAACTAAAACATAAGTATATAACAAATGTACTCGTCTTAATCTTCATCAATTTATCGTAGTTTTATATCATATATGAATTTAGAGTATTCATAAACACACAAACATCAATAATAAAATTAGAGTCAAACTTCATCTAAAATTAAGACAACCCGAGATGCAATAGAATTGCACTGCATGAGAAGTTAATTAAGAAAATAAATCACAGAGAAGTTAACTAGCCTCATAACTCGTTGATTTCGCCCATCAAAACTTCGTACGTAAAACCCTAACTTGTAACATCCTACTTTTGGCAATAATAATAAAATAAATTTCGTCTATTTTTATAGTGGGTCGTTATCGGTTTAGATAAATAGAATATGAGTTGGGCAAGTGTTGGGTAAATAGATATGAGTTATGGACTTGGGTTATGAAAGAAAGAAGGAAAGACCATGGGCTTAAGCCCATGATCCATAAATATATAAACCATAATCACCACTAAATTCCTCATTTTACACATATTCCATACACCACCAAAACAGACACTTAAGATCTCTCTCTAGTTCCTCCCTTTTCTCTAGCAGAAACCAAGAAGGAAATCGAGCACCGGCCCGAGGTAATACTAGTATGATGGTTTATTAACTTAAACCCGTTAGATATGGTCACAAAACGACGAGCCAATACCGTTAAACCGTTTAAGTCACGAGAACCGGATGGAATCGGGTATAAACCGAACCTAAGATGAGCTTAGGGATCACCCTAGCTCAGATCTGGATTGAACGGGGCGAAAAACGGTGAAAAACGAGTCAAAACTCGTTTTTTCGGCGAAACCGAGTTTTTCCGGCAATGACGGCGCCGGAAAAGTTAATACGAGGTAAAAAGGTGTCAGGGAATGTTCTGACATTCCCTGACCTAACCGTAGTTCGCTAACGGAATTTAGCGAATTAAATGTGATTCGCTAACTGATTCATCTAAGGGAGCACAACGAACTAGCTCTAGTTCGTGTCCGATTTGTTAAGGGAAAAGGGTAACGAATTACCCTTGATCCGTATAGCTAGTTCTTTAGAAGAATATAACGAATTAGATGGACCGATTCGTTACCTGGACTGGTTCGCTATGAACTGATTCGTTTAATAACCAGTTCGTTAAAGGGGTCAATTCGCTACATGGACCAGTTCGCTAAGATAAACCAATTCGTTAAAGAACCAAGTAACGAACTAGAAGTTTTATGAAATGACATAATGGTCCCTGAACTTATAAAAGAATGGTTTAATTACAAAGAAGCCCTTGAACCTTTTAAGTTAGCAAATTTTTAATGATTCAAAATTCTAATGAAAAATGTGTTAACACGGGTAATGGAAATAAAATTTTTCCAAGCTGACCTGGCAGCTTGACCCCAGCCAGGGGCTCTGCCCCTTGGACCCTGCTAGGGGCTGCCGCCCCTAGACCCCGCTACCAGAGGCGCTGCCCCCCGGACCCCGTCCGTTGAGGGTGATAATTAGACTAGAAACGCGAGATGAGTAGTGATAGTTAATTGATACATTTAATTATTATACAGTTAGTCGTGCCCAACTGAAGAAAGGAATAACTATTAACGGTGAACGTAACCGACTTCAGGTGAGTTTCTAGCCCCATTCCTTGTTATGTTTTCGGGGCTGTGTGCATACTCGATGTGATTAGTTAATACACTTATCCTAAGTAATAAGTGTATGCCATATATGTATTATGTGAAATGTATGAATGATTGCTTGTCGGTACATGAACGATCTTCGGAATTTCATGTAATGCCAGGTAATGGTTTGATGTTATATGTATGTTGCAAGATGAAGAATGAATGATGTATGTACGTATAAAACTTTACGATTATGTATATAGAAAGTATGCTATGGAGGTATGGAAGAGAGGGTTCCGGACCCTAATAATATCCGAGGATGGGGGGTACCGGACCCTAATAATATCCGAGGATGAAGGGTGACCGGACCCTAATAATATCTGAGGATGAAGGGTGACCGGAACCTAATAATATCCAAGGATTGAGGGTACCGGACCCTAATAATATCTGAGGTATGTAGGGCGAAATGCTCTTTATAACGTAAGGTTAGTCATGAATATGTATATGAAAGAATGATGGACATGTTAAGTATGTAATGCGTACCTTCGGGCACGTATATGTGTATGTAAAGTATGTTATGTGATTAACTAGAACTCACTCAGCGTATCTGACTTTTAGTATGCACGCATGTTAACAGGTTGAGACAACTAGTTTGAGCAGGACACATGGCAAGATCGAAGAGGCTGGCATCTGAAGTTTTGTCGTGATGTTTTGATATTATTGTTTATGTTATGTTTTAAAGACAAGTTAAGAATGTTTGTAATGAATGGTTGACTATTATTATTATTCCGCGAAAGTTTTAATTAACTCTGATATTTAGAACTGTGTTTATGAGTAAATCCAACACCAAAGTAGGGCTACCGGTAACGGGGCCTTACAAGTTGGTATCAGAGCAAAGTTCGAGAGATTTAAGCATCCTATATGCTTAGACTCGAACAGAGAATGGGATTAAAGTAAGAAAAGAAAGAAGATGTCAGTCGAGATAGCCATGTGTCACTCAAGCAAGCTCAGTAATGGTAAAGTGTATGATTAAATATGTATGTCAATGTTAGCTTAATTGCTAAAGAAAGGATATGTGTGCGTAGGGATAGGATTCTCTGAATGATTGAGTGATTAACTGTTTAAGAGTAGAACCAACACAAATAGACTCACAAAGGTAAGTGTATAGGACACGGAAAGTAACGTGATCAGCTAATCACAACTGGTCATTGTTATTATCTGTTAGCCTTACTATCCTTGTACTAAATAGTTCCTTGAGTGATGACGCTTGTGTTTTCCTTTCCAGAATACGATGGCTGGATCTAGGGCAGTTGTTGGAGCATGAGGCCGCACTGGACGTCGTGGCAGGCCTCGTCGTGCCCAACGACCTTCGGTAGAAACAGCTTCCAACACCGGAGCTGAAGGAAGCGCAGCTGGAAGAAACCCTGAAAACAATGAAGAGGTTCAACTCAATCCCTTAATCCAAGCAGCTATTGTACAAGCTGTAGCCACTGCAGTGAAGAACTTGAACCCAGAGGGGTCTGCTGGAGGCCGTGAAAGAACTGCTGAAGGAGCAGGTGGAGGAGGTAGGAAAGATGATGAAGGAGAGAGGGAGGCTTCGAATGAGGTAAGGTCTGTGAAAGTTGATGATAGGAAGAGAGGCCAAGGTGGTTGCAACTATAAGTCCTTCAAGGGTTGTGACCCGCCGAAGCTGACTGGCTTGGAAGACGCAATCGCTACTCTTCAATGGATAACCGCCATGGATAAAATTATCCGCATTAGCGAGTGCCGTCCAGACCAAGATGTCGGTTATGCCACCCAATAGTTTGGTGAGGAGGCTATGTATTGGTGGGAATCCATCGAGCAGAGGAAGAGCCAAGAAGAAATCAAAGCATTGAAGTGGGAGGATCTGAAAGAGCTGGTGATGAAGAAGTTCTGCGCTGAGGCAGAAGGTGAGAGGGCGGAGATGAAGTTCCTGAACTTGAAAGTTGGGGCGATGACCCATCGTGAGTACACAACAGAGTTCAACCGAATGTCTAGGTTGATGCCCGATATGGTTAGCACTGAGGCTAAGAGAATCAAGTGTTATGTCAGGGGATTGCCACAGAAAGTTCGCATGCTAGTCAGGGCGAATAAACCTGTTACTTTTGACTCTGCTGTCGAACTCGCAGAGATGGTTTATGAGGACCTAGCTGTGGACGATGTTGTGGTGGGGGGGAGAGAAGAAGGATAAGAGGTGGTTCGCTCCTGTTAAGCGACCAGGTACTCAGTTATGGAACTCTAAAGACAAGAAGCAGAAGGTGTGGGAGAGAAAGACGTGCAAGATGTGTGAGAAGGTGCACGGTGGCGAGTGCAAGTGGGGTACTGGTTCAGATGTTTATCACAAGTGTGGGAAGGCTCATGGAGGAGAGTGTAGGCTTGGGACAGATGCTTGTTATAAGTGTGGAAAGGTTGGACACTATGCTAATGACTGTGATGCAAAACCTGCATGCTTCAAGTGTGGTAAGACGGGTCATATGGCAAGGGAGTGTACCGATGGTGGGGTTGGAGGTAGTGGAAAGAAGGATAGCGATCAAGCTAGGCCAAGGACTAGAGCCTACATGCTGACCCAGGAACAGGCTAAACAGATTCCGGATGTTGTGACTGGTACGTTTTTAGTAAACGGTATTTCTGCTTCAGTATTATTTGATTCGGGTGCGAATATAAGTTTTGTAGCTACACCATTTAGTAAATTAGCTAAAATGAAATGTTGTTGAGTGTCTGAAACTTTTATAGTAGAAACCGCTAGTGACGCTTCTGTTAAAATAATGAAAATAGTTAAGGACTGTAAGATAGAGTTCATGAGTTATCTGTTACTTTGTATGTTATGACCTTAGGAGGGTTCAATGTGGTTTTGTTAATGGATTGGTTGTCCGAGTATGAAGCTCAGATAGTGTGTAAGAGTAGGATAATAAAGCTAAAGTCATTGGATGGTAGTGCAGTAACGGTTTATGGTGATAAGGAAAGTTCGGGGCTTAATATCATTTCGATGATAAAATCCGAGTTTGTTAAGGCGAGGGTGCGGTGCCTACCTGGCGTATGTTGTCAACGCTACGGCCGAGACGAAAGAGATGAAAGATGTTCCTATCGTGTGCGACTACCCAGAAGTATTTCCTAAGGATCTTCCGGGGTTGCCACCGGAGCGAGAGATAGAATTTCAGATAGATTTAGTACCAGAAGCCCAACCCTTCACGAAAGCACCTTACCGTCTAGCACCGTCCGAGATGAAGGAATTGATGTCCCAGCTACAAGAACTCCTCGAAAAAGGTTTCATAAAACCAAGTGTTTCCTCTTGGGGCGCGCCAGTGTTGTTCGTGAAGAATAAGGATAGAAGTATGAGAATGTGCATAGACTATCGCGAGTTGAATAAGCTTACGGTAAAGAATAGATATCCTTTGCCAAGGATTGATGATCTGTTTGACCAACTACAAGGTTCAAGTTGGTTCTCACGAATAGATCTTAGATCAGGCTATCACCAGCTGAAGGTGAAAGAGGCAGACATCCCTAAAATAGCGTTTAGGACGCGTTATGGACACTACGAGTTCCTCGTTATGTCATTCGGTCTGACGAATTCTCCCGCAGCATTTATGACATGATGAATAGGGTGTGTCGGCCAATGTTGGATAAGTCAGTAATCTTTATCGACGATATATTGATCTATTCCAAGAGTGAGTCCGATCATGCTGAGCATCTGAGGGAAGTATTGGAGACTCTGAAGGAAGAGAAGTTGTATGCTAAGTTTTCAAAATGCGCGTTCTGGTTGCGAGAAGTGCAATTTTTTGGTCACGTGATCAATCCTGAAGGAATTACCGTGGACCCAGCTAATATTGAGGCAATAACGAATTGGAAGACTCCACAGAATCCGACTGATATACGAAGCTTCCTAGGGTTAGCTGGCTACTATAGGAGATTCATCGAAGGTTTCTCCAAGATAGCCGCACCGTTGATCGGTATGACCCGAAAGTCGATAGTATTCAGTTGGGGTAAGTTTCAAGAAGAAGCTTTTCAGAAGCTAAAGAAGAGACTCACGCAAGCTCCAATCCTTGCTTTACCCGATGGTGACGAGGATTTGGTTGTTTGTACTGATGCTTCGCATCGTGGGTTAGGTTACGTGTTGATGCAACGAGGAAAGGTGATAGCTTACGCGTCTAGATAGTTGAAAGTCCATGAGATTACTTATCCGACGCATGATTTAGAGCTAGCGGCAGAAGTGCATGCTCTCAAGATATGGAGACATTATCTGTATGGTACTAAGTGTACTATTTACACAGATCATAAGAGTTTAAAGTACTTCTTTGAGCAGAAGGAGTTGAACATGAGGCAGAGAAGAAGGTTAGAGTTGATAAAGGATTACGACTGTGATATTAAGTACTACCCTGGTAAAGCTAACGTGGTCGCAGATGCGCTAAGCCGTAAGAATGAGGAAGTCCTTGCAACAGTGAAGTCATACCAGTTGATTATGAATTCAAGTCTTTTTGAAGAAATTATCAAAGTGCAGTTAGAGGTGCTGGTAGATGAAGGGCTAGTAAAGAAAGAAAGGATTTTCGGTCAACAAGACGCGCTGATGGAAAACACTCATGGTGTTAAGACTATGTTTGACCGTATGTGGATTCCACGCCATGGAGATCTCAGAGGTCGAATCTTAGATGAAGCTCACAAGTCAAGATATTCGATTCATCCAGGAGTTACGAAGATGTACCAAGATTTGAAAAGAGACTACTGGTGGCCAGGAATGAAGAATTATGTAGTAGATTATGTCAGTAAGTGCTTAACTTGTTTGCAAGTAAAAGCATAACACCATAAGCCTTATGGGAAGATGCAGCCGCTAGAGATACCAGAATGGAAATGGGAACACATCACCATGGATTTCGTAACTAAGCTGCCTCGTACAGCTAAGCATCATGATACCATCTGGGTGATTGTGAACCGTTTGACCAAGAGTGCTCACTTTCTGCCTATACGAGAGGCTATCTCATCAGAAACATTAGCAAGCTTGTTCATTAAAGAGGTTGTGTCTAAGCATGGAGTACCATTATCGATCGTGTCCGATAGAGATACTCGATTCACTTCGAGATTCTGGAAGAAGTTCCATGAAGCTATGGGGACGAGATTGAACATCAGTACGGCGTATCATCCTCAAACCGATGGACAGTCTGAAAAGACGATCCAAACCCTTGAGGATATGCTACGTGCTTGTGTTTTAGACTTTGGAGGAAGTTGGGATGACCATCTACATCTAGCAGAGTTCTCCTATAACAACAGCTACCATTCAAGTATTGGTATGCCACCGTTTGAGATGCTATACGGTAGACGATGTAGAACCCCGGTGTGTTGGGGAGAGATTGGTCAGAAAGAGATGGGAAGCCTAGAAGTCGTGCAAGAAACCTCTTCGAAGTTCGATCAGATCAAGGCAAGAATGAAAGCGGCTCAAGATAGACAAAAGTCGTATGCTGATAAGCGGTGACGACCGATTGAGTTTAACGTTGGTGACAATGTGATGCTTAAGATCTCGCCTTGGAAAGGGATCATTCGTTTTAGAAAGAGGGGAAAGTTGAGTCCAAAGTACATAGGACCGTTTAAGATTATAGATCGTGTGGGTGAAGTGGCTTATAAGCTGGGATTTCCAGAAGAGTTAGAAGGAATTCATTCAACCTTCCATGTTTCTCACCTAAGGAAATGCCTAGCTAATGACACATCTCATGTGCCATTAATTGAACTTGAGGTTGACGAATAGTTGCACTATATTGAGCAACTGATCGGGATAGTTGACAGCAAGGAGAAGCAACTTCGTCACAAGGTTATACCTTTAGTGAAAGTGATATGGAAGCATCGCAAGGGTTCAGATGCTACTTAGGAAGCTGAGGATGAAATACGCAAGTTTTACCCGAAGTTGTTTATGTAGTAGTTAGGTTTCGGGGACGAAACCTCTTTAAGGAGGGAAGACTTGTAACATCCTACTTTTGGCTATAATAATAAAATAAATTTCGTCTATTTTTATAGTGGGTCGTTATCGGTTTAGATAAATAGAATATGAGTTGGGCTAGTGTTGGGTAAATGTATGGGTTATGGACTTGGGTTATGAAAGAAAGAAGGAAAGACCATGGGCTTAAGCCCATGATCCATAAATATATAAACCATTATCACCACTAAATTCCTCATTTTACACATATTCCATACACCACCAAAACACACACTTAAGATCTCTCTCTAGTCCCTCCCATTTTTCTAGCCGGAACCAAGAAGGAAACCGAGCACCGACCCGAGGTAATACTAGTATGATGGTTTATTAACTTAAACCCGTTAGATATGGTCACGAAACGACGAGCCGATACCGTTAAACTGTTTAAGTCACGAGAACCGGATGGAATCGGGTATAAACCGAGCCTAAGATGAGCTTAGGGATCACCCTAGCTCAGATCTGGATCGAACGAGGCGAAAAACGGTGAAAAACGAGTCAAAACTCGTTTTTCTTGCGAAACCGAGTTTTTCCGGCAATGACGGCGCCGGAAAAGTTAATACGAGGTAAAAAGGTGTCAGGGAATGTTCTGACATTCCCTGACCTAACCGTAGTTCGCTAACGGAATTTAGCGAATTAAATGTGATTCGCTAACTGATTCGTCTAAGAGAGCACAACGAACTAGCTCTAGTTCGTGTCCGATTCGTTAAGGGAAAAGGGTAACGAATTATCCTTGATCCGTATAGCTAGTTCTTTAGAAGAAGATAACGAATTATATGGACCGATTCATTACCCGGACTGGTTCGCTATGGACTGATTCGTTTAATAACCAGTTCGTTAAAGGGATCAATTCGCTACATAGACCAGTTCGCTAAGATAAACCAATTCGTTAAAGAACCAAGTAACGAACTAAAAGTTTTATGAAATGACATAATGGTCCCTGAACTTATAAAAGAATGGCTTAATTACAAAGAAGCCCTTGAACCTTTTAAGTTAGCAAATTTTTAATGATTCAAAATTCTAATGAAAAATGTGTTAAGACGGGTAATGGAAATAAAATTTTTCCAAGCTGACCTGGCAGCTGCCAGTCTGCCCCTTGGACCCTGCTAGGGGTTGCCGCCCCTAGACCTCGCTGCCAGGGGCGCTGCCCCCGGACCCCGTCTGTTGAGGGTGATAATTAGACTAGAAACGCGAGATGAGTAGTGATAGTTAATTGATGCATGTAATTATTATACAGTTAGCCGTGCTCAACTGAAGAAAGGAATAACTATTAACGGTGAACGTAACCGACTTCAGATGAGTTTCTAGCCCCATTCCTTGTTATGTTTTCGGGGCTGTGTGCATACTTGATGTGATTAGTTAATACACTTATCCTAAGTGATAAGTGTATGCCATATATGTATTATGTGAATTGTATGAATGATTGTTTGTCAGTACATGAACGATCTACGGAATTGCATGTACTGCCAGGTAATGGTTTGATGTTATATGTATGTTGCAAGATGAAAAATGAATGATGTATGTACGTACAAAACTTTACGATTATGTATATAAAAAGTATGCTATGGAGGTATGGAAGAGAGGGTACCAGACCCTAATAATATCCGAGGATGGAGGGTACCGGACCCTAATAATATCCGAGGATGAAGGGTGACCGGACCCTAATAATATCTGAGGATGAAGGGTGACCGGACCCTAATAATATCCGAGGATGGAGGGTACCGGACCCTAATAATATCCGAGCTATGTAGGGCGAAATGCTCTTTATAACGTAAGGTTAGTCATGAATATGTATACGAAAGAATGATGGACAGGTTAAGTATGTAATGCGTACCTTCGGGCACGTATATGTGTATGTAAAGTAAGTTATGTGATTAACTAGAACTGAATCAGCGTAGTTGACTTTTAGTATGCACGCATGTTAACAGGTTGAGACAACTAGTTTGAGCAGGACACATGGCAAGATCGAAGAGGCTGGCATCTGAAGTTTTGTCGTGATGTTTTGATATTATTGTTTATGTTATGTTTTAAAGACAAGTTAAGAATGTTTGTAATGAATGGTTGACTATTATTATTATTCCGCGAAAGTTTTAATTAACTCTGATATTTAGAACTGTGTTTATGAGTAAATCCAACACCAAAGTAAGGCTACCGATAACAGGGCCTTACATAACTTTGTCGGGTATCACAGAAAACAATGAAACATAGTACATATAAATTCACATTTTCCTGAATTTTTTTCCAAAATAGGATATATGTGGAGGTTAAAATGATTTATAGGAGCGAGAAAGTTAATGATTTATAGGAGGTTAAATGACGGATCTCTGATGGTTTCTAGGGTCTGTCAGTTTCTGTTGTGTGAGTTGGACAATTAATTTTGTTCCGTCATATGAAATGACGGATATGGTACATTTTTTGTGTGATAATCGTGTCACGTCTTCAGATCCGCCATACCCAACATAGCCTCCACTCAGTCAAAATGCTTTTTCTCTACCATTTGAAATGGAAAGTGTGAACACTATTTGTACCTGCGAGATTTGACAACTTAGGCTTTTAATGTTTAATTTTCTTTTTATTTTAAATTTAATATTTTTTTACTTTTATTTTATTTTTTAAAAGACTAATATATTAATAATATTAATATCTTGCCATATTTTTTTCGGTATGAATTTTTTGATAAAATTGAGTTCTGTATTTTGTAATGGCGGAACTCAATTTTATAAGGTATTATTGGCCATTTTAAATAACAAAAGAGTTCTCAAAAAATCCATAGTTTTCTAATTGCATTAATATAAATAAGATAATTTATGAGGATTATTATTATTATTGGTCGTTTTAAAAAATAAAATAGAAGATAAAAAACAAATGAATAGAATTTACTAATAAAAAAATTAAATAAGCAAGAGTTGTCAAATCTGGCTCAATTCTAATGGTATGGGTACTGTACACACGTGTCACTTAAAATAGCATATGTTCAGACAACACTTTCCAATTCAAATGGCAGAAATCAATTTTATCAAAAAAAATCCCTAACAAAGTAACGGTAGAATATTATTAATATATTTATAAATATATTTAGGTTTATTGAATTTTAATAATCTCTATTGACTGGTATTGGCCGATAATAATCTCTATTCATTTTCTCGCCACTGGCGGTCCTAAATTGTGAAAAGTTGGCCAGTGGTCCCCCGTTAAAAATGATTAACGACGTTATAATTTTTTTCGGATTTCAAACTAATTTTTTAGGGCTTTTGATAGGAAGAAAATACGAATCGATTGATGCTAAACTTAACTCGAAACGGTGATCCAAACGACTTGATTTTTGTTAATTAAAAGTTCAAACACACGAATTGAAGTAAAAATCAAGTCGTTTGGATCACCGTTTCGAGTTAAGTTTTACATCAATCGACCCGTATCCTCCTTCCGATCAAAAGCCCTAAAAAATTAGTTTGAAATTCAAAAAAAAATATAACGCCGTTAAGTCCTTTTTAACGGGGGACCATTGGGGGCCAATATTTTAAAATTTGGGACCGACAGTTGTGATAAAATGAATAGGGATTATTATCGGCCAATACCGGTTAATAGGGATTATTAAATTCCAATAAACCTTTATATTAATAATTCTAACTAATAGTATTAATATATGGTTTATTGGATTTTAATAATCCCTCTTGAGTGATATTGGCCGATAATAATCTGTATTTATTTTATCGTCATTGGTGGTCCCAAATTTAAAAAAGTTGGACCCAATGGTCCTCCGTTAAAAGGACTTAACGGCGTTATACTTTTTTCCGAATTTCGAACTAATGTTTTTGGGATTTTGATAAGAAGGAGGATGTATGTCGATTAATGTAAAACTTAACTCGAAACGGTGATCCAAACGTTTTGATTTGATAAGAAGGAGGATGTGATTTAACGTTTTGATATTTGTTAATTGTAAACTTAAACACCCGAATTGAAGCATTGTTTCGTCTTTTTGGAGCACCGTTTCAAACTAAGTTTTACATCAATCAACCCATATCCTCCTACCGATCAAAATCCCTAAAACATAGTTTGAAATTCAAAAAAAGTATAACGTCGTTAAGTCCTTTTTAACGAAAGATCATTAGGGGCCAGCATTTTTTAAATTTGGGACCACCAGTGGTGATAAAATGAATTATTATCGGTCAATATCAGTTTATAGGATTATTAAAATCCAATAAACCTTAATATATTAGTCTTTTTAAAAATAGAATAATAAATAACACATATTTAATTTAATATAAAAAGGAAAATGAAACATTAAAAGCCTAAGTTGTCATATTTGGGTCAAATGTGGCATGTACGGATACCGTTGTCATTTGCCATTTGAAATAGTGGATGCTCAGAAGAAACTTGCCATTTCAAATGGCAAATATCTGTCAAAAAGACATTTTAATTGATAGGGGTAGGCTACGTTGGGTATCGTGATCCGCCACAAAGTGGCGAATCATAAGAAGTGACATCTACCATCTCAAATGACGGATCACACCAAAAATATACAACATCCGCCGATGTGCGAAAATATATGTATAAATAGTAATCACGAATCGAAACTAAGCTTTAAAAAAACAAACAATCTATCCTAGTTCACACAAACGGCAAATGTACCGGTCGGGTATAGCAAAGAATAGGAAAGTCCGGATATCGAACTCGAAGACACGTGAGAATGGCTCAGATTATAAACCCTAATTCAAGTCCTACCTTAATATTTAATTGATTCTATATTAATTATTTTAAACTAATTAACTTAACTAACTTAACTTAACTAACGGGAATGCTTAACGGGATAAAACGATAATGGGAAAGCGAATTACCTAGGTAGGATGATCTAACGGCTGTAGGATGGCTCGGGTGCTAACACGCGGTTGAAACCAGGGTTCTAAAGATGAGCTAACAAAGTTGAAGCCAAGGTAATTGGGTCCCTACGGTCAGTTTTACCAGAAAACCCTAACGACGTCCAGTTAACTTTTAATTCTTGGTTGTTTATTCTAAGTACCCTAATAACTCAACACTTGGTCCATGTTTAAGCTACAAGACTCGCTAAGGTTCAAACTATTATAAACCTAGGAGAAAATGGGTAATTCAACACTAAGGATAAAACAACTCAACTCACAAACTCAACCTAGTCGACAGTGGGAAAAACCGCACGTGGTCTCGCAACAACTAACCCTATCAACTAACTAGTCAGATAAGTCGACACCTAAGGTTTTGGTCCAACTCAAAGGTGGTTAAGCTATTGATTTTAATGATCTATGCAACACAAACAATAATGATACGTCTATCATAATCAATCAACACACAAAGTATTAACCGAACTATGCAATTAACGACTACACAAAACTAATTTATGCAATAATCAATCACACGGGGCTCATGCAACCTAAAATACATCTATATGTGGTAGAAGATACTAACGGGATTAAATCCCAAAATACGAGTTTTGACAATAGAAAAAAAATCAACCACTCGTTAAGCACCCTAAACTAGTTTATTTTAACCGTTAAACATCAAACATAAGTGATTCAAACAAGTTTAGCCTATAATAATCATGGAATAGCAGATAAAATGAATAATAATAATCACCATGGTCATTAGAAACTGAATAAAACTCGTTTGGTCTCTTAAAAACATAAAATGAACTTACAATCGTTAATTATTCAAAAACTGACAAACAATGAGTCAAACGACGAACTGAGAGCTTCTCCTCTTTAATTCTTTGTTCCTCAGACCTCTTTGGTGGCTGGTAGGGGTTCTATAATCGTTCGAGGGTTTATAAACTATATATAGATGGTTTAAACTTGTTAAACAAGCTAATATATTAACAACCGGTCGGACCAGCACACTACAGGACAAAATAGACAGGCATGATGACTTTGGCAGCTGAGGGACCTCCTAGGGCGCGCCGCTACCCGCGACCATTAAGGGTCACCTGGTCGCGTAGCATGGCCATGCCCTTCGGGTGTCCGATTTTCGTTTTTCGACTCATTTAAACTTTGTTTGTGTGTATCGGCTTCATCCGATCTCCATTTTAGCTAATTCGTTCTTCATTTGACTCGTTTTCTCGCTCTCTTCAACATGGGACCTATCACATACACAAACATGTAAATTCACACAAAAAAAATGATATTCGTTAATGTTTAAGCGCAAAACGACATAGAAACTAGCAAGAAAAACCGTGTGTTTTACAACACATCATCCGCCATTTCAAATGGCGGAACACATGCTAGTTGTCTAACTCACTCGAAAGAAACTGACAGACCCTAGAAACCATCAGCGTAGAAGGCATTTTTGGTGTGAAGGTGGTGTGCGATGGTTAGGGTTTTGGGAAGACAGGCGAGAAAGGATACATGGAGATGGAGAGAGGATATGTCGGGTACATGGAGTTGTTAAGACCCGTGGATGTAAGTGCTATCCGGGTTAACGGTACAAACCGGATTAAATCAGTAAGAAGCCTCCGTTCAGAAATCATGCAATCTGGTGGCTCTAGAAGGGTGTTGGAATGACGTGAGAGCAACACATAAGATTTTATAATAAACAATTATATAGATAGTTAAATATATTATGAAAAACGTTCAAGTTTTTTTTCACTAATGAAAAAGCCAGTTGTTGTATCTCCATAAATTTGTTTAAAAGACAATAGTTTTGAAAATAACTTTTAAATTGATAAAAACGAAAAAAATAATAAAAACAAAAAAGAAATTGTATTATTTCTTTTCATTATATCGAATATCACTTTATACATTTTAGCCAATTAAAAAGGTGTCAAGTCAATATTTGAAAAATATATGTTCACAAGTATGTTCGTCTTAGACGTTTTTAATGACTTCATTTCAATAAACCAAAAATCAGTTTATTGGTGTAGTGGTTTTTATGGTATATATTAAGCCTTATAATTATAGAAAAAAAGTAAAGGTTCACTTCATTTAAATTTGATTTCCATCTTAATTGGTTATGTGATGGATTTTAATTATTATTATTTTATCGTATTAAAAAAACTCTACAAACCACACCAAACCAAATCAAACGATTTATTTATCTTATCAGTTATGGTAAAATATAAATACGATGGAGATATTGGTAACCAAAATCAAAAAAGTAAATGTAAAATTTATTATACAACTCTAATTCCATGAAAACTTTTACTAACACATTCAAACACTATTAAAACTTTGTGTTGTATTAGTTCATACATCAAGATCATCAAAGTAGAATCACTTAATGTCAATATTTTATCCATAAATTTTACAAACGCATTCAAGCATTATCAAAATTCCATGTTGTATTCTACATCAAGATCATCAAAGTCGAATCAGTTAATGTCAATATTTTTCAATATTTTTACGGATGAGAGACATGTCACGAGGTGAGCGATGGATTCATCTCGATAGTTGATTCATATCTTGACGTGAGCTTCACTAAGTGCCGAAGGTTTGGTCAAAGAGTAGTTTGACAGCCACAAAACACATTCAATGAAGGGATTTCAGTTTAGGGGCGATCTGTAAATTCCTGGTAACACAAAATGCAAATGAAATCTTTAAACTCTTCAAATATTTGGACTTTTTGATTAAAGCTTTACACGAGCGTAAATTAATAGTTAAAACATTAAGATATATATATAGTTATCTTACCATCTTCTTTCTCGACAAATTGCAAATCATCAAGAGTTGTGTTTGTTGCCAAAGAATTGGCTTTCTTATTATCCTGTAGGTAGAACAACAATCTAAGTTATAAACAATAACATCAATAGTCAAACATAAAAAATGCATTCCCAAGTGGATCTAGGACCATGTACAGACAGAACTTACGATTGACAATGGTGAATCGTTGCACATATTATTCCGCCTCTGAGAGTAAATTAATGAACTCGTACCCAAAACAACATCCTATGTTAAATGGGATCTCCATTGATCTTTCTCTGATTTATGCCTCAATGTGTGGTTCGACACTCAACCCGTTTACATCTTTTGGCACCCCAATTTCAAGTTTTATACTGAAAGCAAATCTTTTCACAATGCTTGCCACGTGGACTTTATTTATTACAAGAAATTGATGACTTGTCATGGCGAATGAAAGAATGACACGTTGCAACTTGGCCAATCATAAAGTGGCACGTTGCACCTTTCATTCACAATAACGCGTTCAATTAATAAACGAACATATGGATTTTCCACCTTAGGTTTTACGAAGCATGGCCCTGAGCTAAGTCTTCCTATATAAATTCATTACAAACCATTGATTACTCATCACGGGCAATTAAATAATGACGAGTTGCAACTCATGCAATCATAGAGTGGCACGTTACACCTTTCACTCACAATGATATGTTCAATTTATCAAAGAAAAGCCTATATTTTCCACCTTGGATTTTATTAGGGGTGAGCATAAAACCGAATTAACCAAAGCGAAACCGAATTAACTGAAAAAAACCAAACAGAAGCATTAACCGGTGTTGTATTTTTTGTTTGAAAAACATATTTTCGGTTTCGGTTCGGTTTTTCAATTAAAACCGATAAAAACCGAACCGAACCGGTTAATGATGATGAAGACCGAGACTAAACTTTGAAGATGAACATGATGATGAATGAAGATTGGGAATAAACTTTAATGTTTTTTTTATTAAGAATTTTATTGAATTTTAAACTCTACTATAGCAACTTTGTATTCGTATGGTTTCACGTAGCGCGCGCCTATTTTAATATTTTGAATTCAATATATATGTGATACTCTAATACACTCTTACAAGCTAAAATGATCTCTTTCATTTTAAAAATTTTTCTGTCTTTTTTTTTTTTTGCAATGTCTACTCATGATTTGGAAAAAAAACTGATTGTAACCGAACCAAAACCGAAAATAACCGAGAACCAAAAATACGAAACCAGTTAAACGGTTTGTATACTAAAAAAACTGATGACTTCAGTTTCGGTTTTGGTTTTTCCTAATAATCTAACCGAACACGTATGTTAAGTTTGCATATTTCAATTTTCAACCCCTTTATATGAAAGGTCAAACATTTAGATATTCAAAAACTGTAACAGGTGATAAGGAAATCCGAGTCAGCAGTCTCGTCTGCTGACAATGCAAAGGAGGTTGCTGACGTGGTCCCGCCTAAAGTTGAGGTGGCAACCGAAAGACTTCTACTTTAATACCTTAAAGTCTGATAAGTTGACAAAACGAGTACCAACTATTGATACACGTTTAGGCCTTAAGTTGGGGTGCGACAAATATCTACTACACCCATATACAAGGCTATAAGCCTTTGACTTACTTCTTTTATGAGATCTCCACCTGACCCTGTTATAGCAGTTGCTAATATGAATAAGAGAAACTTTGTTGACTATATGACAGCATGAAGTACATTGAGAAATTTGTGAGCTCGGTGTTCCAATAGAAGACTATATTATGTAACTAGTGTTTTACCCGGCACAAATGTGCCGGGACAGGTCGGTAAAACTCGGGTGATGGTAAAACCTAAGCGTTGAGGCCTAAGGCCATGCGAATTTGGTTCGTTTTAGTTACTCGTTTTATTGTACAAGGACAAAACCCCAAAATAAAACACAAAATTACATAATTTGAGGTTAATCAATGAGGCAATGTCGGTCGATAAAACTCGAGCGTTGGTAAAACCCTACTACTGCAATCCCGGGCATTGAGGTGATCAGTCTATGTAAATTAGGTCGGTTCTTGTCACGTTCTTTACAACACCGGAACTAAAACAAAAAAATGGCATTCGGTTGGTTTTCGTTACGTTCATTGTAATACTGGAACTACAACAAAATGCGGTGAGTCTACACAAAATTCGGTCGGTTTCCATCATATTCATTATGATACTTGAACTAAAACAAAACAATGACGAAAAACAAAACCAAAAAAAAGAAAGAAAAAACAAAAAAAACAATCATTTCAACCACTAAGGTGCCGTCGATAAGTGGCTCAATAGGGTCCTTGCGGCACCGAAGTTCTTAAATATATATTAGTAATAGTAATATGCCGTAATATGCTATGTCATGCTATGATGTAATTTGATATGATATGTTATGATGTGATATCATTTGACATGATATGTTATAAGATGGTATTTTTAATATGATACGTTATGATACCATGACATAATACCATAAGATATGATACGATAGTAATAAGATACGATACGATATATCATGATGTAATGTGATATGATATGATGTAATATATGAAAAGAGAATTATAATTATTGTAATAAAAGTTAACACCTTAAAAAGTAGCATATGTTTCTATATATTATGAAAAACGATCAAGTTATTTTGCTATATACAAATCACTAATGAAAAGTCAGTTGTTGTATGTCCTTAAACTTGTTTAAAAGGTAGTAGTTTTGAAAATAACTCTTAAATTGGTAAAAAGAAAAAAAATAATAAAAACAAAAATTGTATTATTTGTTTTCATTATATCGAATATCATTTTATCACACTTTAGCCAATTCAAAAAGTGTCAAGTTAATTATTATTTAAAAAAAATTCACAAGTATGTTCTTCTTAGTTCTTAGACGTGGTTAATGACTTTAATAAACCAAAAAATCCGTTTATTTGACGTATGGTTTTCTATGGTATATATTAAGCCTTGTAATTATTAGAAAAAAAAAAAAGTTCACTTCATTTTAGTTTGTTGTCTTTTGTCGTCTCAATCAAATTGAATTTGATTTCCATCTTTAGTTGGTTATGTGATGGATTTTAATTATTATTATTTTATCGTATTAAAAAAACTCTACAAACCACACCAAACCAAACCAAACCAAATCAAATTAATGGTCAAGTTATTCTACAAAGGGTAACAAAAATAAGAAGTGTAAGAAGCCATAAATAATTGACATATGTCAAGTGGGGACCAAAAGAAAAAGGGTATAGAGGTAATTGTACACGTTTTTTCTCTCCACATGCAAGGCACATGTTAATACCCCCATCATTTTAGAACGTTTATTACTTTTTCTTATGATATTTTTTTAAAAAAAAGTTCATCATAATAACAATCGTTTTTTTATCTTTAATATGAGTATGATTTTTGTTATATAAAGTTTAAAACAAAAATCACGTCATTGTGTCTTTTCGCACATCATTGTGTCTTTTAGCTTATCATTGTGTTTTTTTTCGTCATTGTGTCTTTTCGCTTATCATTGTTTCTTTTTTCGTCATTGTGTCTTTTCGCTTATCATTGTGTCTTTTTTCGTCATTGTGTCTTTTCGCACACCATTGTGTCTTTTCGCTTATCATTGTGTCTTTTTTCGCCATTGTGTCTTTTCGCACACCATTGTATCTTTCCGCACACCATTGTGTCTTTTCGTTTATCATTGTGTCTTTTTTCGTCATTGTGTTTTTTCGCACACCATTGTGTCTTTTCGCTTATCATTGTGTCATTTTTCGTCATTATGTTTTTTCGCACACCATTGTGTCTTTTCGCTTATCATTGTGTCTTTTCGCTTATCATTGTGTCTTTTCGCACATCATTGTGTCTTTTAGCTTATCATTGTGCCTTTTTTCGTCATTGTGTCTTTTCGCTTATCATTGTGTATTTTTTCGTCATTGTGTCTTTTCGCACATCATTGTATCTTTTAGCTTATAATTGTGTCTTTTTTCGTCATTGTGTCTTTTCGCTTATCATTGTGTCTTTTTTCGTCATTGTGTCTTTTCGCACACCATTGTGTCTTTTCACTTATCATTATGTCTTTTTTCGTCATTGTATCTTTTCGCACACCATTGTGTCTTTAACTTGAAACGTAAAACACAATGGTGAATACGTATAACACAATGACCTAAAACGTAAAAAACAATGATGAATACCTATAACACAATGACCTTAAACGTAAGACACAATGGTGAATACGTATAACACAATGGCCTAAAACGTAAGACACAATGGTGAATATAATGACTTGAAATGTAAAACACAATGGAAACAACGTATTTGTGACAATCGTCAATTTCAGGTTAACCCCGTTAACTCAACTCCGTCAATTCAAACTTTAAGATCGTTGAATCTATAACGCACACTTCATTACATTTAAACTAGGGTTTAAATGACGCTTAACACTTACTACATGTGTAGTCTTTCGGGATTTGCACCGAAACGCAAACGAGTTGACGCGAACGATTGATAAATAAACGACAAACGTCAAAACACTAATTATGTGATTATTATGTGTTAGGTATATGTGTGTTACTTGATTGTTATGTGGAATGTTAAACAAGAAACAAGAACCAACTAGTTTAGGCTAGAGATGTAACACTTGAAAGATTAGGGGCTAGAGTGTAACTTGTATTATTATAAATATATCCTTAACTAAACCCTAACCTATTATTATTCTAAACCTACAAACCCGATCGGAGCTCTCTCTCCTTGTTCTCCACGGCTGCCGTCCACAAACACACCCATATACACATCAAATCAAGAGATTAATCCAAGAACGAGGTGCTAGGAAGGTATACTTGATCACCTCTTACCTCTTTGTTGTTTAATTTTGATGTTTAATGGGTTGTGTGTAAACCCTAATCGGCCGATCATGTGTATGTATGTGATTAATATGATTGTTGTTAGTTGGATAATGGATTGATAACTAGATTGATGTTGTTGCTTGATTGATTGTTGTCTTTGATTTGAGTTAAAACACAAACCCTAATCTTGTATGTATGGTGTAATTGATATGCATGGATAGTAGTTATAGTGTCTAGAGGGTTATATGGATGCATGATAGTTCATAGATTGTTATTATGTTGAGTTTTGATGTGAACAGATTCTGGACAGAATGTATATATGATGTTTAAGTGACTGTAACGAAGTGTAAACGTGAAAATTGATTGAGATTGTGGGTACTGCAGTAAACTAGGTTGAGTCTAGTTTCTATAAAGTATAAATTCGTAATTTTTGGATAAGTGGAAGTATACTTTTATGATTTTACAAAAACGTGATGCAAAGCTGAGCTGTTAGACCTGCTGTTAGGTTATGTTGTAAATGTTATATCTCATGAACTACGAGACCAATTGGGTTGGTTCCACTTCTGGAAGTTGACTCATTGAGTTAGGAACCAAACCCAAGTGGTCTTGCATTTATTGGATTTTTCGTTTAATGGGAATTGCAAATAACATTCTGTTGCACATGAATCTGACTGATATGAGTTTGCTGTAATGTTTTGGTCATTATAAGAAAAATATGTGGAATAAAAATAAGATAAAATATGTTCTGGAAACCTAAGATATGTATGCTTCTGTGGTAATTTTTGGTGAATTAATTGAGACGTTATGATCGGTGAACTAGTGCAATCTTTCAAGTAGAAATTCTGTCATAACGAAACTAGCTGCTGAGTTGTGTAGGAATGCATGAAATATGATAGTTTTTATATAATTGTTGTATTTTGACCAAAATACCCTTGCGGGGAATAGTTGTTAGTTGATTGCCATGAATTGACCAAATTGCCCTTATGGGGAATAATGGTTAGTTAGTCTTTGTTTGTTGACCAAAATGCCCTTACGGGGATAATTGCTAGTAAAGTATGTTATTAGTACGTGACACGAAAGTAATTGCTCACTCATGTATCGTATCACAATTGTACTTGTTTAAGTCACACACAATTCACAAACGAAACACGAAATCTGTTACGTGCATAGGTATTATGTGCCGAGTCTAGAGACTCGTTAAACGTACCGATACTTAGAAAATCTCTTTGTTATTTAGAACGCTAGAGAGTTTCTACGACGCACATCACTTGGTGATCTAGATCGGGATATTCTTCGCAAACAGTGAGTTTCACTTACCCCGCTCTTTGAACTGTTTTCAAACGTTTTTCACTTGGGGGAGATAACATACTCCGATAAACATATTTTCTGAGATAAACGCATATTTAAGATTTTGTTATAAATTATATATCACTTGTAAAGGCTAAGCGGCAAACGTAACATTTGAAGTCCCACACATCGGACCGGTTAATATTTGGAATAGCGAGTCACTGTTGAATAGTACTACTGGGTTTGACAAACCCCACCCGACGCTAAGCTCAACTGGAGGTTGAGTGGGTGTAATTTTGGCTAACACTTACCATGGTCTGGATTGACCTGGTGACGGGCACTTGATAAACAGTCAGCTTCGGTCGCGAACCACTTAGCGATACTTGTTGTATAGATTAGCTACCTATCGATATATAATTTGACATAACACTATCTGGTAATGCAACACTTAAACGTCGTAACGGGTTACGCAACACTTAAACGTCGTAACGGGGTTACGCAACACTTAAACGTCGTAACGGGGTTACGCAACACTTAAACGTCGTAACGGGGTTACGCAACACTGAAACGCCGTAACGAGGTTACGCAAAACGCTAAACGATTTATCTTATTTAACTTGTGAACTCACCAACCTTGTGTTGACACTTTTAGTATGTTATTCTCAGGTAGCCGAGGCGGGCGCGCGGTTTAGGAGCATGCATTAATTGAAACCATCTTTATTCTGCAAACTTAATTTTTAACAGTTACATTTGGTTTTAAGACGTCCTGCGTGACGCAACTTTTGAATTAAGGTTTTACGCTTCCGCACTTATTTACATTTAAACGTTTTTCTTTGGTTTGATTATAACTAATGATTCCGATCCTGCCAGTTCACACCCTCTAACGGTAAAACTCCGTTAGTGGATTTTGAGGGTGTGACAGATTGGTATCAGAGCCATTGGTTATAGCGAACTAGAAGCTGCATGCATACTAGACTATAACCGCGACGACCCATTAGTTATAATGATACGCACTGCATAGGTTTGTGTAGTCTTGAAATCTTATTTCTTTACCTCCTTCACTCATACGCGCGCATATACACGGCTTACCTGTAGGAATGTCGACGCCACCCTCATCATCATCCGATTCGATGACGCATGCTCACGGGAAGGAACCGCAGTTACCTACTGCCTCGCCACCCCGTGTAGTCCCGGAACTCGAAGCTCCTGCACCGAAGAGGTACCGCCTATCCGGAGGCCTGTATGAAAACAACGTTAGCTGGGATTGGTACCCCAACATGATCAGACGTATGGTCTACCGTGAACAAGTTCCCCCATTGCCTCACCCGAACCACCCTGCTTACCCTAACACTCTACCACCCATAACCGAACCTGTGGAGCGAGTTCTCGCAGCTGTTGTTTCTTGTTTGGAGCGTGATGTGGGTTACATGCGCTACACGAGAGAAAATGTTGCCAGACTGTTTAAAGACGGAACCGAGACTCAGGAGGAGATTGCCCGCATGGCAGCGGCAATGAAAGATATGCAAGAGACTAGTGAGCAACAAACGAAGGTTATGATGAAGATGCAAGCTGAGATGATAGACTTGCAAGAGCAACTCCAAGAAGCAAGGACCCGAACTGAGATAGCGTTAGAGCGTTGCGATGTCTTACAAATGCAACTTGCTCAGAACGCAGCCGAACCTGAGGCAGAACCTGAGGCAGAGCCTGAGGCCGAGCCCGAGGCAGAGCCTGAAGTAGAACCTGAAGAAGATCCCGAAGAGGAGCCTGAGAAGGATCCCGAGGAAGATCCCGAGGAGGAACCCGAAGAAGAACCGGAGGAAGAACCGGCTGAGGAGGAGGCACATTCAGAAGTGTCCTCAGATGACGACATCTAGTGATGATGATACTTAGATGGAGGGGTCGTCTCCATCCTAACTATTATTTTTCTATGATTTTAAGGATTGATTGGAAATACTTTGTAGCGAATACAATGGTTTTAATCATGAATTTTTATTTAGACTAATATGTGGTTGTGATGTGATGTTGTTTCTTATTTTTCTTTCTTACCTATCTTTTATTACATGTATGGTGTGTTGTATATGAAAGAAAAATTCATGTTTAACATTTTATACTGTGATTCTAGGAAATGGCCGGAAGAAACGCTGGACGAGGACGTGGTAACATCAGCATGACTGCAGCTGAACTCCAAACTCTGCTGAATGACCATGTTGCTGCCGCTTTAGCTGCACACGTTCAGAATCAAACAGGAGGTCCGAATGGAACATGTACCTTCAAGAACTACCTAGACTGCAAGCCCAGTACGTTTAAGGGCACTGAGGGAGCTATAGGCTTCCTGCGTTGGGCTGAGAAGGCCGAGTCGGCCTTTGAGATGTGTAATTGTCCCCCTGCCAGTAGGGTCAAATTCGCTGCTGGGACACTTGAGGATTCCGCCCTCACTTGGTGGAATTCAAACTTCCAGATCCTTGGATTGGAACTGGCTAACGCGATGAACTGGGAGGAGTTCAAAAACATGATGCGAGAGGAGTACTGTCCGAGGGAGGAAATTTCGAAGTTAGAGTCGGAGTTTTGGTCGTTGAAGATGGTGGGTTCGGAGATTGAAGCCTACACTACTCGTTCGCACGAGTTGGCTGTAATGTGTCCGCGGATGGTGGATCCGCCGAGCAAGAGAATAGAGATGTACATTGATGGGTTAGCACCACAGATTCAGGGTATGGTGACGTCTTCCAGACCAGCCACAATCCAACAAGCGATCCGTTTGGCTCACAAACTGACGGATCAGGCTGTGACCCAGGGTGCGTTACCACCGAGGGGTTCGACTGTTAAAGCCCGTGACAACCCGAGTAATGACCACGTCAGCAACAGTAACAACAACAGCAACCCGAACAGCGGGAAGAGAAAGTTTGACAACACCAGAACTTCATCCTCAAACCTCCCACCGCAACACCACTACCGTAAGCCCGAATTTACTCGGAGTTTCAACACTCAGAATCACAACAACAACAACAACGGTAGCGGGCAGGTTTCGAGCGGATATTCTGGGAAATATCCAAAGTGCAACAGGTGCAACTTTCATCATGTTGGCCAGTGTGACCGTGACAAATGTCAAAGATGCGGAAAGATAGGTCACCAAGCGAAAGAATGTAGAGGAGACCTTGCGGCAAAGGGTGCTCCTAAGCCACCAATGACAACTAAGGGGTGCTTTGAATGTGGACAGGAAGGCCATTTCCGGAAGGATTGCCCCAAGCTGAAACAGAATGACAACAATGGGGGTAATGGAAGTGGCAGTAATGGTGGAGGAAATGGCAAAGGAAGAGCGTTTGTGATTGGATCGGGTCAAGCCCGCAATGATCCGCATGTGGTGTCTGGTAAGTTCCCTGTAAACGATTGTTTTGCTTCTGTTTTGTTTGACACTGGAGCTGATAGGAGTTTTGTGTCAAAAGCTTTTAGCCAACTTTTAGACCTTACTCCAACCCCGTTAGACGCTAAGTTTCCTGTTGAATTAGCTAACGGTAAAACTGTAGTAACAACTCATATACTTGCGGGATGTAAGTTGAAACTGTCAGGTCATGTCTTTGATATCGACCTTATTCCTTTTACGCTTAGTAGTTTCGATGTCGTTGTCGGCATGGACTGGTTATCCGAGAACCGAGCGGAGATTATATGCCATGATAAGATAGTCCATATTACCACCCCTTCCGGCGAGATCATTTCGGTCCGAGGCGAGAGAAGCGGCATGACCACCAGCGTCATTACCCTTTTGAAGGCACAGAAGTATCTACGAAAGGGTCATCCGGCAATTTTGGCGCAGATTGTTGAGAAACCCGCGGAGGAGAAACGAATTGAAGACATACCGGTTGTGCGAGACTTTCCGGAAGTTTTCCCGGAGGATTTGCCCGGACTCCCTCCTATTCGTCAAGTCGAATTCCAAATCGAGTTGACACCCGGTGCAGCACCCATAGCACGAGCCCCGTATCGACTCGCACCGGCGGAACTTCAGGAGTTGTCCACTCAGTTGCAAGATTTGTTGGATAAAGGTTTTATCCGACCTAGCTCATCGCCATGGGGAGCCCCTGTCTTGTTTGTCCGAAAGAAAGACGGGACTTTCCGAATGTGCATCGACTACCGGGAGTTGAACAAGGTGACGGTCAAGAACCATTATCCTTTACCCCGAATTGATGATTTGTTTGACCAGCTTCAGGGATCGAGTTACTACTCGAAGATCGATCTACGATCCGGTTACCACCAGCTGAGAGTGCGCGAAGAAGATATTTCAAAGACGGCTTTCAGAACACGGTATGGTCACTACGAGTTTTCGGTTATGCCTTTTGGCCTAACCAACGCACCAGCCGTATTTATGGATCTCATGAATCGAGTATGCAAGGCGTACCTCGACAAGTTTGTGATTGTTTTCATTGATGATATTCTCGTCTACTCCAAGAACGAGACTGGCCACGAAGAGCACTTAAGGATAATTCTGGAACTACTGAAGAAGGAACAACTGTATGCTAAACTCTCGAAATGTGAATTTTGGCTTCGCGAGGTTCACTTTTTAGGACATGTGATCAACGAGAATGGTATCCATGTCGATCCCGGTAAGGTAGAGGCCATCAAAAACTGGGAAGCACCTAAGACTCCGACTGAGGTGCGACAATTCCTAGGACTGGCCGGCTACTACCGGCGTTTCATCGAGGGATTTTCAAAGATTGCTCAACCCCTCACCGCTTTGACCCACAAGGGCACTAAGTACAACTGGGGTGACGCGCAAGAATCCGCTTTTCAACTGTTGAAAACCAAGCTTTGTAGCGCCCCTATTTTAGCCCTCCCCGAGGGAACGGAAAATTTTGAGGTACACTGTGACGCATCTATACAAGGTCTCGGTTGTGTGCTGATGCAACTCGAGAAGGTTATAGCCTACGCCTCTAGACAACTACGGGTTCACGAGAAGAACTACACGACCCACGATTTGGAACTCGGAGCTGTAGTGTTTGCTCTTAAGATATGGAGGCATTACTTGTACGGTACCAAGTTTACCATTTACACCGACCACAAGAGTCTCCAACATATCTACGATCAGAAGGAGCTGAACATGCGACAGCGTCGTTGGGTCGAGCTGCTTAAAGATTATGATTGTGCCATCAAGTACCACCCTGGCAAGGCCAATGTGGTGGCCGACGCCCTCAGCAGAAAAGAAACGGATAAACCCAGACGGGTGAGAGCATTGCAACTCACGATTCATGCCAGCTTACCCGATCAGATTCGCGATGCGCAACTGGAAGCTTTGAAAGATGATAATCTTCCATCGGAACTCATGCGGGGCATGAGCAAGCAACTTGAAACCAGATCGGACGGGGTCCGATATTTTGAGAACCGGATTTGGGTTCCACGATACGGAGAGTTAAGAACTCTAGTGATGGACGAAGCTCACAAGTCCCGATATTCTATCCACCCTGGCTCAGATAAAATGTATCATGATTTAAAGGCACTTTACTGGTGGCCGAACATGAAAGCCGACATTGCCACCTACGTGAGCAAATGTTTGACTTGTGCCAGAGTCAAGATAGAATACCAGAAACCATCTGGTCTACTGCAACAACCGGAACTCCCAATGTGGAAATGGGAACACATCTCTATGGACTTTATTACGGGTTTGCCTAAGACACCGACGGGATGCGATACCATCTGGGTGATCGTTGACCGATTGACTAAATCGGCACACTTCCTAGCGATCAAAGAAACAGACAAAATGGAAAGACTGACTCGAGTATACATGAAAGAAGTGGTGTCTAGACACGGAGTGCCTGTCTCGATCATTTCCGATCGAGATTCTCGTTTCACCTCGCACTTTTGGAAGTCGCTGCAAAGCGCACTGGGCACCCGTCTCGATATGAGTACAGCATACCATCCTCAGACGGATGGGCAAAGTGAATGGACTATTCAGACCCTGGAGGATATGTTGCGTGCATGCGTCTTAGATTTCGGAAAAAGTTGGGAACCCCACTTACCCTTGGTAGAGTTTTCGTATAATAACAGCTACCACGCAAGTATTAAGGCAGCGCCGTTTGAAGCGCTGTACGGACGGAAGTGTCGATCACCACTCTGCTGGGCAGAGGTGGGTGATAGCCAAATCACTGGTCCGGAACTGGTACTCGAAACCTCGGAAAAGATTGTTCAAATCCGAAATCGCATGGCAGCAGCACGAGATCGCCAAAAGAGTTACGCCGACAAGCGCCGAAAACCTCTCGAATTTCAAGTGAACGATCGGGTGTTACTCAAAGTCTCACCTTGGAAAGGTGTGGTTCGCTTTGGTAAGCGAAACAAACTCAACCCACGATATGTTGGTCCGTACCGGATAACTGAGCGCATTGGTCCGGTGGCGTACCGACTGGACCTACCAACAGAACTCAGTGGCGTACACGATGTATTCCACGTATCAAATTTGAAGAAATGCCTATCTGATGAAACCCAAGTAGTCCCTTTGGAGGAACTACAAATTGATGAACAGTTACGGTTCATTGAGGAACCAGTCGAGGTTTTGGATTGGGAAACCAAAACGCTCAAACGCAGCAAAATTCCAATCGTTAAGGTTCGTTGGAACTCGAGACGTGGACCGGAGTTCACGTGGGAACGCGAGGATCACATGATGAAAAAGTATCCTCACCTTTTTGAAGGGCTAACCAAACACCGAAAACCGCGAAACCCGGCAAACCGTCAAACATCACCGGAGGTATGAACTAAATTTCGGGACGAAATTTCTTTCTACTAGGGGATGATATGACAAACTGAAAATTTTTTCTTACTTTTTCAGGCTCTCATCACGACTTGACTCAAATTTTCGGGACGAAAATTCTTTAACAAGGGAATGATGTGACAATCGTCAATTTCAGGTTAACCCCGTTAACTCAACTCCGTCAATTCAAACTTTAAGATCGTTGAATCTATAACGCACACTTCATTACATTTAAACTAGGGTTTAAATGACGCTTAACACTTACTACATGTGTAGTCTTTCGGGATTTGCACCGAAACGCAAACGAGTTGACGCGAACGATTGATAAATAAACGACAAACGTCAAAACACTAATTATGTGATTATTATGTGTTAGGTATATGTGTGTTACTTGATTGTTATGTGGAATGTTAAACAAGAAACAAGAACCAACTAGTTTAGGCTAGAGATGTAACACTTGAAAGATTAGGGGCTAGAGTGTAACTTGTATTATTATAAATATATCCTTAACTAAACCCTAACCTATTATTATTCTAAACCTACAAACCCGATCGGAGCTCTCTCTCCTTGTTCTCCACGGCTGCCGTCCACAAACACACCCATATACACATCAAATCAAGAGATTAATCCAAGAACTAGGTGCTAGGAAGGTATACTTGATCACCTCTTACCTCTTTGTTGTTTAATTTTGATGTTTAATGGGTTGTGTGTAAACCCTAATCGGCCGATCATGTGTATGTATGTGATTAATATGATTGTTGTTAGTTGGATAATGGATTGATAACTAGATTGATGTTGTTGCTTGATTGATTGTTGTCTTTGATTTGAGTTAAAACACAAACCCTAATCTTGTATGTATGGTGTAATTGATATGCATGGATAGTAGTTATAGTGTCTAGAGGGTTATATGGATGCATGATAGTTCATAGATTGTTATTATGTTGAGTTTTGATGTGAACAGATTCTGGACAGAATGTATATATGATGTTTAAGTGACTGTAACGAAGTGTAAACGTGAAAATTGATTGATATTGTGGGTACTGCAGTAAACTAGGTTGAGTCTAGTTTCTATAAAGTATAAATTCGTAATTTTTGGATAAGTGGAAGTATACTTTTATGATTTTACAAAAACGTGATGCAAAGCTGAGCTGTTAGACCTGCTGTTAGGTTATGTTGTAAATGTTATATCTCATGAACTACGAGACCAATTGGGTTGGTTCCACTTCTGGAAGTTGACTCATTGAGTTAGGAACCAAACCCAAGTGGTCTTGCATTTATTGGATTTTTCGTTTAATGGGAATTGCAAATAACATTCTGTTGCACATGAATCTGACTGATATGAGTTTGCTGTAATGTTTTGGTCATTATAAGAAAAATATGTGGAATAAAAATAAGATAAAATATGTTCTGGAAACCTAAGATATGTATGCTTCTGTGGTAATTTTTGGTGAATTAATTGAGACGTTATGATCGGTGAACTAGTGCAATCTTTCAAGTAGAAATTCTGTCATAACGAAACTAGCTGCTGAGTTGTGTAGGAATGCATGAAATATGATAGTTTTTATATAATTGTTGTATTTTGACCAAAATACCCTTGCGGGGAATAGTTGTTAGTTGATTGCCATGAATTGACCAAATTGCCCTTATGGGGAATAATGGTTAGTTAGTCTTTGTTTGTTGACCAAAATGCCCTTACGGGGATAATTGCTAGTAAAGTATATTATTAGTACGTGACACGAAAGTAATTGCTCACTCATGTATCGTATCACAATTGTACTTGTTTAAGTCACACACAATTCACAAACGAAACACGAAATCTGTTACGTGCATAGGTATTATGTGCCGAGTCTAGAGACTCGTTAAACGTACCGATACTTAGAAAATCTCTTTGTTATTTAGAACGCTAGAGAGTTTCTACGACGCACATCACTTGGTGATCTAGATCGGGATATTCTTCGCAAACAGTGAGTTTCACTTACCCCGCTCTTTGAACTGTTTTCAAACGTTTTTCACTTGGGGGAGATAACATACTCCGATAAACATATTTTCTGAGATAAACGCATATTTAAGATTTTGTTATAAATTATATATCACTTGTAAAGGCTAAGCGGCAAACGTAACATTTGAAGTCCCACACATCGGACCGGTTAATATTTGGAATAGCGAGTCACTGTTGAGTAGTACTACTGGGTTTGACAAACCCCACCCGACGCTAAGCTCAACTGGAGGTTGAGTGGGTGTAATTTTGGCTAACACTTACCATGGTCTGGATTGACCTGGTGACGGGCACTTGATAAACAGTCAGCTTCGGTCGCGAACCACTTAGCGATACTTGTTGTATAGATTAGCTACCTATCGATATATAATTTGACATAACACTATCTGGTAATGCAACACTTAAACGTCGTAACGGGGTTACGCAACACTTAAACGTCGTAACGGGGTTACGCAACACTTAAACGTCGTAACGGGGTTACGCAACACTTAAACGTCGTAACGGGGTTACGCAACACTGAAACGCCGTAACGAGGTTACGCAAAACGCTAAACGATTTATCTTATTTAACTTGTGAACTCACCAACCTTGTGTTGACACTTTTAGTATGTTATTCTCAGGTAGCCGAGGCGGGCGCGCGGTTTAGGAGCATGCATTAATTGAAACCATCTTTATTCTGCAAACTTAATTTTTAACAGTTACATTTGGTTTTAAGACGTCCTGCGTGACGCAACTTTTGAATTAAGGTTTTACGCTTCCGCACTTATTTACATTTAAACGTTTTTCTTTGGTTTGATTATAACTAATGATTCCGATCCTGCCAGTTCACACCCTCTGACGGTAAAACTCCGTTAGTGGATTTTGAGGGTGTGACAGTATTACACAATGACACAATGAACAACAAAAAAACACAATTAAAAAACCCATTAATTTTTTTATATTTTTATATAACAATATGATACTCATATTAAAGATAAAAAACGCTTATTATTATGGTGAATTTTTTTCAAAAAAATAATGTCGTATGAAAAAGTTATGGATATTTTAAAATGATGGGGGAATTGGCATGTGCCTTGCATTTGAGAGAAAGTCAACAAATGTGTGTTATTACCTTAATGCCTTTTTCATTAATTTTTATTTATTAAATTAATCTCAATCATTTAAATCTAAGATCTTCTTACCCTTCTCATTTTTGTTGTGTATTTTAACTTTTCAGTTTTGGTATAAATATAAATACAATGGAGACATTGATAACCAAAATCAAAAAAGTAAATGTAAAATTTATTATGCAACTCTAATTCCATGAAAACTTTTACAAACACATTCAAACACTATTAAAATTTTGTGTTGTATTATTTCGTACATCAAGATCATCAAAGTCGAACCAGTTAATGTCAATAGTTTATCCATAAATTTTACAAACACATTCAAACATTATCTTTAATTCGCCATGTTGGATTCTACATCAAGATCATCATAGTCGAATCAGTTAATGTCAATGTTTTTACAGATGAGAGACATGTCACGAGTTGAGCGATGGATTCATATGTTGACGTGAGCTTCAGTAAGTGCCGAAGGCTTGGTCAAAGAGTAGTTTGACAGCCAGAAACACATTCAATCAAGGTATTTCAGTTTAGGGGCGCCAATCACACCTGAAACATTATCTTTAATTCGCCATGTTGGATTCTACATCAAGATCATCATAGTCGAATCAGTTAATGTCAATGTTTTTACAGATGAGAGACATGTCACGAGTTGAGCGATGGATTCATATGTTGACGTGAGCTTCAGTAAGTGCCGAAGGCTTGATCAAAGAGTAGTTTGACAGCCAGAAACACATTCAATCAAGGTATTTCAGTTTAGGGGCGCCAATCACACCTGAAAATTCCTAGTAACACAAAGTGCAAACGAAATTCTTAAACTCTTCAAATGTTTAGACTTTTTGATTAAAGCTTTACATGAGCGTAAATTAATAATTAAAACATTAAGATATATATAGTTATCTTACCATCCTCTTTCTCGACAAATTGCAAATCATCAAAAGTTGTGTTTGTTGCCAAAGATTTGACTTTCTTATTATCCTGTAGGTAGTACAACAATCTAAGATATAAACAATATCAATAATAGTCAAAACATAAAAATGCATTCCAAAGTGGATCTAGGACCGTGTACAGACAGAACTTACAATTGACAATGGTGAACTCATACCCAAAACAAACATCCTATGTTAAATGGGATCTCCATTGATCTTTCTCTGATTTATGCCTCAATGTGTGGTTTGACACTCAACCCGTTTACATCTTTTGGCACCCCAGTTTCAAGTTTTATACTGAAAGCAAATATTTTCACAGTGCTTGCCATGTGGACTTTATTTATTACAGGAAATTGATGACTTGTCATGGCGAATGAAAGAATGACACGTTGCAACTTGGCCAATCATGGAGTGGCACGTTGCACCTTTCATTCACAATGACACGTTCAATTAATACAAGTTTGTTGATACGGACTTTATTTATTACAAGCAACTAATGACTTGTCATGGCGAATGAAAGAATGACACGTTGCAACTTGGCCAATCATATAGTGGCACGTTGCACCTCTCATTCACAATGACACGTTCAATTAATAAAAGAAAATATGGATTTTCCACCTCCGGTTTTACGAAGCTAGCATGGACCTAAACTAAATCTTCCTACATAATTTCATTACAAACAGTTAATTACTTGTCACATGCAATTAAAGAGTGACACGTTGCAACTCATGCAATCATAGAGCGGCACGTTGCACCTTTTACTCACAATGATATGTTCTATTTATCAAAGAAAATCTTGTATTTTCCATCTTGGACGTTATGAACTGAGGTTCCCAAAAAAAACTTCCTACATAAATTTATTGCGATCAATTGATGACTTGTCACAACCAATTAAAGAGAGACACGTTGCAACTCGTACAGTGGCACGTTGCACATTTCACTCACAATGACTGCTTCGATTCATCAAGGAAAAGGCTAGGTTACCGTCTAGGATTTTATGGACCAAGAGACCGAAGTAAATCTTCCTAAAATAAATTTATTGAATTAACTTCTAACATCTTATATTCATCAAGGAATACTAAGCATACAGTCAATTTAAGCCATTATTAAACCACCTAGATAACATATTTACTTATCAACCAAGTATATGTGGAAACAATCAACACATAATATAAATAGATTTGAACATCAACTTTTAGCATTTATAGAGTATTATTTGTAAGTAAACAAAGCATTTTGCCTATAAGAACTTTAAATTGTGAAATAATGTTACCTAGATGCAATGTTATAAAACCCGGTTTTTTAACCTTACCGGATTGGGCTCATAATGGTACAACCGGTTGTATCGGACGATTAAACCCAGGTTGACTAGCTAACCCTATAATTCCATAAATAATCCAAAATTACATGATTCCATGGTATAGGAAACCTTAAACGTGCCTAAGTTCGACTCGAGCTCGTGTAGTACCTTAAACGAGCCAAAGCTCGGTTGTGTTACGTGAAATATAATGCATAGAAGTCCAAAAGACGTAAAACTTAAAAATACATAAGGGCCAAGGCACGATAAGGCTCAACTCGACTCATATGCACCCCGAAAATGTCTTTGGAAGACTTATCATGTTTAGATAATTTCAATTCGTTTACAATCTAAACTACTATTTATTATTTCATTATAACTTTTAATATAATGGAGCCCAATAAAGACTCCCATGGTAACCTAAAACTAAACTAAACAAAACAGGAAATCAGAACCTCCAAATTCCTGAATCCGATCTATCTATTTCATCATCTCTTGTTATTAATCCTAATTTCTGTTAATAATAATCAATTGGCAAATATGAACCAGAAGGCCAAGGTATCCAAGGAGCTTAATGAAAGGCACCGAAAAGTATGATTTATTAATTAATAATATTAATAATATTATCGTTATAATATATTTCATACAACGTGATTAGCTAAAGCCTAAAACATGTGTGGCTTGATCATTTATTAATATAAGTTGGAAGATATTTTGCATGCATGTTATTCAAATATGTTTATATTAATTGCAATTTTTTATATAGTTTGATGATATATATGCATCTAGAAATATGTCAGGAATTATTTCAGTTTGTTAGAAAATGGGTTGATGAAGAAACAGGTAACAGACAATAATATTGTATCAATCAATTTGGTGATCAAAGTCTAGTGTTGCAAAGTTATGTTATTTTTGTGAGGTGTTCATGTACAAGCTTGATATTGGGGAGTTTATGCAAACGAATATCTTTGGATATTTAAAAGTCGTGTAAACACTATCCAATCAAAATTATTTGTGGTTCCCAAACATTTTGACCGGATGAAACTCGGATTGATTTGAGCAAGACTTGAGTATGATATTTGTGAGAGTATGATGAACCAGAGATTGTATTTTATGATCAAAACAAAATATATTAGGGTTTGAGACAGGGACAATGATAACTGCTGTTTTTGCAATTATCACAACAGTTATCAAATGATAACTGAAAATACTCTCCAGTTGGTTTCATTAAATTTGTAACGAAAATTAATTAAAATTAATTTTCTAATACGATTTTAATGAAGCAACATATGTCTGAGATAAAAATTTCCAAGCTGACCTGACAGCTCGACCTCTCCCAGGGGTGCTTCCCTTTGGACCCTGTTAGGGCTGCCGCCCCTTGGACCCTTATACTAGGGGTGCTACCCTCGGATCCCACCAAGGGGGTGTTGCCCCCTTGGAACCCTCATGACTTAGGGGTTTCGCCCCTAAGTACAATAGGATTATAAATTATAATAAGATTAAATAAGTGTGCACCCCACACCCAACTTATTTGAATTCATATAACAATTAACCTGATCAACAAGTTAATCCCCAATTACACTAACACTTGATATTAGAAAGCAATATACTTTGTCATCTTTTCTTTTAGGTGGAGCTATAAACACACCAGTGTGACATATAATTTAATTATTCATACATCATTGACAAATTAAATCATACGGCCGTATAATCTTTTCCCCGTATAATCTTTTCCCAAAATCATTTGGGTCGTGTGACACTATATGGCATGTATGATATGGAGAAAATGTTCATTTGGGCCCGTATAAGGTGTTATGCGAGATGTTATGCATACTAGTATAAGGTGTTATAGGTTACAGTGGTGTGTTGTGTCAGAAGTTTTGCAGGCCGAGTGATGTAAAACTTTGCAAAAATATGGCCCATATGATGTGGCATGCACGTTGTATACTTATTTTGACGTCTTGTTGCTCGAGTAATCTTTTATTCCTCATAATCATCATTTGATGTTTCTGCAAAACTTATATATAGATACTGGAAGGCCTTCTTAAATTACCAGAGAATAGAGAATGTGCTGATTGCAAAGCAAAGTAAGTGTTTCATTCATAACATTATCATATTTAAAAACTCAAATATTATCAAGCTATATCTTTATGACAACTTCTAAATATAATGCTGACCTTTTCGTCACGCAGAGGTCCTCGATGGGCTAGCGTGAACCTTGGCATCTTCATATGCATGCAATGTTCCGGTATCCACAGAAGCCTTGGAGTTCACATATCAAAGGTGAATATATCATATAAATATTTGTTAATTTGCATTTATACTTAATAATGTGAATGCAGGTGAGATCTGCTACACTTGACACATGGCTTCCCGGACAGGTTGCATTCATCCGATGTAAGAGAATTCAGTTTTTCGAGTATACGAATAAGTCGAAGACGATTAAAGTTTATGTTTCGTGAATTTAAATTTATTTTTTATGCAGCAATGGGAAATGTGAAATCAAATAGTTACTGGGAAGCAGAACTACCTTCAAAGTATGACCGACTTAGTATCGAGAATTTCATTCGCGCAAAGTATGCATCTTTTTTGTTCTGTCAAGAACATTTGTATATATTCGTCAAAGTGAACTGCGGTTTTCGTCCTTGTGGTTTTTGTCTAAATCTGCGGTTTTAGTCCAGTAGTTCCAAATTTGCGATTTTCGTCCTGTGGTTTCATTTTTCTTGCAGTTAAACCCGAATTCATTAACGCCGTTAAGTCTAGTCGTTAAACCCATCAGCGTGCCCCTCACATGAGGGGCATTTTTGTCCTTTTTTTCCCCAATTAAACCCCAGCCGTAATTCGCAAGCCCCCCTCACGTGAGGGGTTGGGGTGTATTTGGGGGGAAAAAGGACAAAACTGGCCATCACGTGTAGGGTACGCTGATGGGTTTAACGACCAGACTTAACGGGATTAACGAATTCGGGTTTAATTGCGGGTGAAATTAAACCACAGGGACTAAAATTGCAACTTTGAAACTATTTGACTAAAACCGCAGGGACGAAAACCGCAGTTTACTCTATTGGTTAATTATATTTTTCACTTTTGTTCTAAGATATGAAGAAAAAAGATGGGCTGCTAAAGATCAAAGGCCAATTTCACCTTCTAAATTGCTACAAAATAAACAACTGCAAAAACACGAGTCCTCAACATCGGATGAAAGAACGAAACTGCAGACACATAATACAAAAAACAACATTTCTACTACAAAAGTCAACCTCCCTGTGCCTCCAAAAGCATACGAACCCGTATGTTAAGTTTGCATATTTCAAATTTCAATTTTTAACCTCTTTATATGAAAGTTCAAACATTTAGATATTCAAAAATATTAACAGGTGATAAGGAAAGCCGAGTCAGCGGTCTCATCTGCTGACAATGCAAAGGAGGCTGCTGACGTGGTCCCGCCTAAAGTTGAGGTGGCTACCGATCTTTTCGATATGCTTACAATGGAAGATAGTCCTGTTATAGGTGGTTCAAAAGCAACTTCTGCAGATGATTTATGGGCTGCATTCCAATGTATATATAATTTTGTAATAATATTTGAAAGTGTTAAATATTATTAAAAAAAAAATCTCATTAACATTAGTGTCATCTTACAGCTGTTGGTGACACATCAGCAACAGAAACAACACACAATCTGAAATCTGTAAATAAATCCAAATCCACATCTGAAATTCAAGATTTATTCAAAGATCCAATTCTGGTTTCACAAAATAATGCATCGGAAACGTGTCAAAAGGATGTTAAAAGTGATATTATGAGTCTTTTCGAGAAGGTAATGTTCATATTACTTAATATCGTATCGGTTTTGATTTAACATATTAACTTATTTTATATGTTAGCAGGGTAATGCAACAACATCATATTCTCTTCATCATCAGCAGCAGCTTGCCATGCTGGCACAACAGCAATCTTTAATTATGGCAGCTGCAGCTAAATCAGGTGGACTGCCTAAATTTTCGGGCAACTGGCAGCAGATGGTGCCAGGTGGCACAAATTTATCCAATCAAAATTGGCCAACTGGTTACCAAATGCCTGGAATGATAATGCCAGCTGGCGGGAAAGACGAACTAGAAAAATACTTGCAGCAGGTAATAATATTCAAGATCTGTTAGCTACTTAGCTTTACTGGTTTATGACGACCGTGCGTCAGATGGTTTTGATAACGGGTCATTTTGGTCTAAACGGGTCGAATTGGGTTGACCCGAAAACACTTTATTGTCCACTTTATCAATAAATTATTAGTGTGTAAATATCATTATTTTCTCTGTTTTGAACTAGATGACGAACATGGGCGCAATAAATTCAGATGGGAAGTTAGTTCAGGTTCCAACATCCAGGTATGGTTTTGTACCAAAAATATAAAAAACTTACACGTATATATCTTCATAGTTATTAATTAGCTTGTGTTTATAACAGCTTTTACGCCACGGAGCTAGGTGGGACGACACTTTATGGTTCGACGAGTCAAGATGCTTGTTTTAATGTGGGCCCATCTGGACCGTCAAAACCGCAATCTTCTGCACAGACATCATCTTTATCTCCTACAAAATCTGCCAAAGACTATGATTTCTCTTCATTGACACAAAGGATGTTCTCAAAACCGTAATTTAACTTTTTTTGTTGTTTTTATGCAAGTTTTATAGGATACCATAAATTGTAAGTCCAATAGAAAACAAATGCTGGAAAATGTAAACTACTTGTAGAGAAATTTAATTCCAGTTTCTTTCTCACTTCATATTTTCATTCTCTTATGGGCGGCCCGGCCTTTGGCCCGATGGTATTATTACTTTATTATATAAGGGTTATATATTTTTTTGATTGAACTCAGTATACCAATAAGATTGTAAAGATTGTGGCATATGTTTCTTTTAATAAAAACAGACAAATGTCATATTAATTTTAGTATACAAACAACATCTGGTAATTACACTAAAACTTGTGCATCAAGGAGAATGAAAACTATACATGTTTATCTGATTCGTGTCCCGTATTTCATTGTAAACTACATCACCATTGTGGAAGCTGGGAAAGCTTTGTCAAGAAGCGTGAAAACACCTCCACCTAACAGTAACGCACCACTGCAAACAGGAACATGATATGTGAAATTAACGTCACGTGAATATTTTAAAAAATATACTATAAGCTACCTGATAGGGTTGATCCATGCTGAGAACTTGCGGAAAGAGAGCAGACTCTGTGCACATTAGCAAATCCAGTTATGAGTCGATTTGAGTTATGTTTTATCTCTAAATATTTATCGTGTAACATAGAAAAATAAAAGTCAGATTTTTTTTAGATACAGATTAAATAGTGGTGTATCTAACAATACCTGCAATGCTCCAGCAAAAGAAGCTGCAAGAAGCAGAGGAGCAACGTAGCCAGTCGTGTAAGTCAATAATAAGCTGCCACCGATTAACGGATCCTGAAGCAAATTAAAGGGGTCATCACTGTTACATTTTTATTATTATATTTAACAGTAAGGTAATAATACATAATATTATATAATAATACCTTGGATGCTGCAACATATCCAAGTAAGGTGGCGAGAACAGGCGTACTGCAAGGCGATGCAGCTAAAGCAAATGTAAGACCGGCCAGATAAGCTTGAATGCCTGAAAAATTAGTAGTACGTTTGGTTGTTAAATTACATCTCACAAACATGAGTCAAATAAAATAGATTACTAATAGATTATTAAGGAATAAATTTAAGTTTAATTACTTGAAGGAAAATTAGCAGCAGCAGCGCGTGGATCAAAGTTGTCGAAGAAAGAAGGCAGTTGCAGCTCTATTACCTGCAATATTAGCAAAAATATATTACATATTTTAATCTTGTTTAAGGCGTAATACATATTAAAATCAAAATATGATTTCATTAAACACCTCTAGAAGATTTAGTCCCATAACAACGGCCAAACCAGAAGCCGCCAATGGTAAACCTTGGCCTACCTGTCCATACGCCTTTCCAGCAAACGAAGCTGCTACACCGAGTAATGCCAGTGTAGTGGCCAAACCCATTGCAAATGCGATCGAGTCACCTATAACCTAATTCAAACCATTTATATATAAGTGAAGTTCAAACAATGAAAAAAGTGAGAAAAAATACTATTTATTTTGTAAAAAAAAAAAAAATCACAGATTTGGATTTCATTGTCTCAAATTATTACCGGGTCTAACAATCTTAAAGTTGCATATGGACAATCATAAAATTTAGGTGAATAACAGGGGTGGCAGTTCCCAACCATTTACGTATGAATAGATCGTTTTGGGTTTTGATTTATTTCAAACGAGTCAAATGAGTTGAAAATAACCAGGAAGTCTATACCTGATGCATACAACCTCCTAAATTGTTTTGTATTCCAAGATCCAGATTATT
Source organism: Bidens hawaiensis (assembly GCF_021521415.1). Taxonomy (NCBI): domain Eukaryota; kingdom Viridiplantae; phylum Streptophyta; class Magnoliopsida; order Asterales; family Asteraceae; genus Bidens; species Bidens hawaiensis. The sequence continues at coordinate 325,727 of NW_027493159.1, read as the reverse complement.
AATGATATAATACTGTTCTGTGATAACACTTAATGATGGAAGTTCGTTTATGTTCGTTAAATTTATAAACGAGCGAACATGAACAAAAAAAAATGTTCATTTTGTTAAACGAACGAGACATGAACACATGTATGTTCGTTCATTTATGTTATTGAGTGTCCGTTATTTAAGTTTGTTTATGTTCGTTCATTTGCGTTCGTTAATATTTTCATTTAAAAATTTTGGCCCATTAGAAGTTAGTTTAGTTTTAATAACTTTTTATTCCAACATATTGTTATTCACATTACTTTTAACTGGTTTTAGCTCAGTTATGTACCTTCATCTATGTTCAATTATGTTCGTTCGTAAACCATTCGTTTATACTGTTAAAGAACAAGCATAAACAAACACGAAAATGTTCATTTTCTAAACGAACGAACACGAACAAGAAATCTCCATTCATTTAATTGTTCATGTTCGATCGAATGTTCAGTTAAAGTTAAACTAACAAACATGAGTATGCTCCATTCGTGTTCATTTACAAGCCTATTGACCCATAAAAAAAAAATAAAGAACTGTTAGCCACATCTATTTTGACCCGTTACCCAACCCACCTCACTTTCCACCTCTATCAATGAAGAAAAAAGAAGATTAATTACCTCTGCTCTACTTTTTCCAGATCCAAATGCACCTAAAATAGCAACAGCATGCCAGGTCAGCAACAAAGTTATTAAACCAATGTAACCATATAATTCTACAAAATTAATGTTTTTACCAATATAACCGAGTGTTAAAGGTAGAACACTTAATGTGCAGGGTGAAAGGCTCGTCACGAGGCCCGCACCAAATATAACTGCCAAACTGTGAAAAGATAATTAGGAGACAAGATAACAATGCATGATTGTTATTTTAAAAAACTTATATTAAGATATATATAGCACACCTAGTGAAACTTAAAGCTCCTAACTGAACTTGAACAGCTTCATTTGCCTGTTGTCCAGCTTTATACATGAGGCCTCCAAACCAATCTCCAAGGCTTCCATCGGCCAATGTGTAAACAGAATAAGCTGTTCTTTCCTGAATTAAACAGAAATAATATTGAGTACATAAATTCATTTTCAAAATGCACATCAAAACACCTGTTTTTAAAACTAAACAAGAAAGGTTCGTTAGTTCAGTTGACCTCATTGAGACTTATTAAAAAAGTAAGCTGCCTAAAAATTAGACAAAATGGAGCATTAGAGAAGAGTCAACAAGTTGGAAGAAGTCAAAATTGATGAGAAAGGGTTCATCCATACCATGATATCTTCCATATTCAAGGCATGTGCACTCTCACTATAAGCCAAAGTTGCAGCTAAAACATCAAAATAAGTAAATCATAATCAATTGCTGTAAACAAACATAACCGCACTGAACAAGGCCTTGTTCATGTTCATTCGTTAAGCTTTTATCGGAGAAGCGAACGGTTCACGAACAGCTAACCGAGTGAAATTTCTTATTCGTGTTCGTTCTTTAAGGAAATGCACTTGTCGTGAATTGTTTACGAACATAAACAATGTTTTACTTAATTTCGCTAGCCAAGAATAGTCGGTGCCAACGGTTTGGTCCAGCTACCAAATTTGTGCTAGTGTTTTTTTTAAACATTCATATGTTAATTTTACATATAAAATTAATCACATAACACTCATATATATTTTTGTTAGGTCAAGTTAGTCTACAGAGGGGGACAAAAATGAGAAAGATGAGAAGGATTTGTAGCCACACACAAAAAAACCCTCAAAAAAAATTTAAAAAAATCATAAAAAAAATCATAACTCAAAATTTTATAAACAAACGAAAAAAGTAAAACACAAAAATGTTTCCACCGTCTTCCTTGTTTTAAAAAAATAAATAAAATAATAAACACACACAATGTTCAGGGAAAACAATCATTGTGTCTTTTATTTATCATTGTGTTTTTTTGTTTATTTTCGTGATTGATTGTGTCTTTTTTCCTTGACATTTTGTTATATTACTCAACATTGTATTATATTTTGTGATCTATTGTGTCTTTTTTTAGTTATCGTTATGTTTTTTGTTATTTTCATCATTGTGATCTTTTTTCTCGGCATTGTGTCTTTTCGTCTTTTTTTTTTAACAGAAATGACGAGGTAAACATTTTAGTTTTTAAAATTTTTTCGTTTTTTATTTATATTTTGAGTTATTATTTTTTTTGAAAATTTTTTTTACCACAAATCCTTCTCACACTTCTCATTTTTGTCTCCCTTTGTATTTATCTTTTCCCTATTTTGTTTTACAGTTAATAATTTTACTTAACAAACAAACATTAATGTTCACGGCCACGATTGAACGAACAAACATAAACGAACTTCTGTTCATCTACAGCTTCTAATTCAGATAACCAGTTACACTTCCAAATATCAACATGATCAAAATAACTTAATTAAACAGCACCTGATACGGCAGTCGTTAACGACGTGATTCCGAAGCTCGGTTTCCGGTCAATTTTCGATACTTCATCTTTATTATTCGATGAATAATTCTTCACCGATTTGATAGGAGGTTCAAAATTAGCTTTAATTTCATAAACAGATCCAATTCGTTAAGATAATTGATTTAATAAACTGGTAAATTAGGGCACGTAAATATAATTAACTATAACTAACCGGATATGATGTTGTGTGGTGGTCTAGGGTAGCTTGAGACGAGACGTTGAGGTATGCCATGGCGGGAATTAATAATATTAATACTCAAATTCATATCTTCTTCTGAGACTGAATCAATCAATGAATTTGAATTTGGTTGTTTGATGAGTTGAAGGTAGTAGTGGGTGGGTGGGTGGTTAGTTAGTTGAACTGAACCACATAACGGTGTTTTTGTATAACAAGCAACATGAGATATTTATTTATTACATTAACAAGTGTTTTAACTCGAGCGATGTTAATGGGGAAAAATATAGGATATTGGTTATCGCAATGAGATATCGGTAATTTTAATATCATGTAAAATTCATATATATAGCAATTTGACACTAATAATTCAGTATAGTCTCCTACCATTAACAAATTAACCTTTTGCAAATTGTAAAAGCCGAACAATCATAGCAAGTAAGAATTGATTAACACTTTAAACACTAACATTGAACACTAAAAGTTGATAATTAAGACTTAAAACACTGATATCGAGAATATCGGTGATATATTGATCAAATATTAGTCCAATATCGTCGATATTTCGGTACCGATATTTTGATTTATATATCGCCAATTGATCGACAACCGATATATCAGTGATGTCGACTGCATAGATGATAAAACACAGGTATTGTCGGTCTCGAGTTTTGATGCATTAATTTTACGTGAATTCGGTCGGTTTCTGTTACGTGTCTAATGATACCGGGACTAAAACCAAAAATATATGAAAATTTATGTGGACCAATGGGAGGCGTCGGTTGGTAAAACTCGTGCGTTGGTAAAACTTAAGCGTTTCCGATCCCAAACGTTGAGGTGGTGAGTCTATGCAATTTCGGCCAGTTTTCGTCATGTTCTATGGGTACCGGAACTAAAAAAAAAAATAAATAAATACAAAACTGGCATTCGGACGGTTTTCGTTACAGCGGGAGAACTAAAACAAAATGCGGGGAAATCTACAATAATTCAGTCGGTTTTCGCCACGTTCGTTACGTCTACTAAAACTAATAATAAATACTTGACTAGTATGGTGGCGCAAAGTGGCTCAATGGGCACTTAGCGGCACCAAACTTCTCGAATGTATTATATAATAATTTTATCATGTAGGCCTGAGTGTAGTGTTGCAAAATTCCTGACTAAGTGTCGATTAATTCCTGATTAATCGTTAATTCTCACTTCATTGATTTATTTTGGGTTAACCGGTCAATGGTCAAATGCGGCAAAAATCAGGATTAATTGGACTTAAACGGTTTTTTCTGATGAAGTTTTGGCCAAAATGCGGTTTCTTGTGAGATATCGGCTAATTTCCGGCCAAAATGTGTCTGTGTATGCATAGAACTAAAAAAGACATAAATATATGTACGTGTATATATAAAACTGAAAATTATACATCAAAGTCCAATCCAAATAATGTCGATTAATAGGTAGTCTCCACCCCACCGACCGACTCGTTACTAGCTATTTTTACAACACTGGGCATGAGGGGCTTCATTAACTTAATTGATCCTTAAAAGCGCTTAATAGTTTAACTAAAAATATAAATTATATTTTAACTCTTTTTTCTATAAAATTTATGAGCACATGGTCTGATTGGTTAGAAATAAACCTGAGCCCCAAAACTGAGGTGTAGAAGGGGCGTGAGTGCACTACACTCGTCTAATTGAACGGTATGGCTGTGCAAAAAACCAAAAAACTCGATTCGAAATTGAAAAACCGAACCTAAACAAAAACCGATGGTCTGGTTTTATGTTTTTGTGAAAACCGAACTGAATTACTAGATTTTTATTTTTTTAAATTTTATTTTAAGTACTTTATAAGAATTAAACAAATCTGTAACTCAAATAATTTTGGCAAATGTATATTAGTTAACAATTAACAAAATTATTTATACCTAAATTCATTATTATTAGTCAACTTTCTTTTCAACCTAAAAGTTTCAAGCTCAAATGGCAGAAAACCAAATCGGAACCGAAACCGAACAGTTTCAAAAATCCAAAAACTAAAGTTTTGGTTTTCGGTTTGGTTTTAGCCCAAAATCACGTCGAACTACACCACGCACACCCTTAGATTGGACGTGTTGTAATTAAAACGTTAAATGGATGGTGGGTTGACTTTACAAAACAACATACTTTTGCTCTTATTTTAAATTAGCTGGCGGATGGATTTATTGAATGAAAGTGGGTTCAATATGTTAATCTGAAAATGACGATTTTTTATGTTAGCTGAAACACGACATGTTTATCAAACACGTTAGAGGTGACAATAAAAAGCCTAATTATTTCAGTCCCACTTGGTAAATTTGTAATCAATTGATTATTAATCTTCATAATCAATAATTAACGTTGGATTATACATAACTGCTTGTACATAAACAAAAACATGCATTTTCATAATCTTTTGTAATGATAATATACACTTCAATATAGATGGCCAAATATATATACCTAAACTTTAAACCGTAAACTCATGTCTGCTCTGATACCGTCAACCCAACTACCACTTTGGAAACCATTGATGGGCAATTTTCGTAATAACATTTGTGATTGTGAAGATGGCCGCCAACTCGGGTAGACGTAAACTCAAAACAAAGATTACAACACCTACAATCGATGTGGCATTATGCACATTCCATCAATTGTAGGTGTTGTAATCTTTTTTTATAACATAGTTTTACAGACATGATCAGTGTATTGTACTAGCTATCTACGAATATATGCCTCTAAAAGAAGACGAGCTAGCTTTGAAATCTAACTGAATTAACTACTTAACAAAATGTGGTTAAAAATAGGGGTATAAATTTCTGACACGACCCGAAACCTGACACGAAAAGATATAGGTTTTGGGTCGGCTTACACGACCTGTTTTCTTAAATAGGTCAACCTGAACCCGACACATTTAAAATACAGGTCAACCCGAACTCGACCCATTAAAAAGTGGGTTGACCTATTAACCCGTTTAACAAATTTAAAGAAGTTAATATTTTTATTTTAGAGATAAGATGTTTTAAATTTTAAAGTTCAAAAGTACAACAAATTTCCTTTTACGATACTTTTATCTACTTTTTACTTCTAACAATTTCATTTTAATAGTTCAAACGGTATATTCTCTTGTTATTTCATTCGTTTGTACTAATCTTGAGCTAAATATGTGAACGTAAGTTTGTTAATTTAGAGTGAGAGATAAAAACACAAACGACAGTTACATTTATCACAAATTATTAACAAGTTATATATGAATAAGAATAATTAATTGTTTAACTAATTACTAAGTTAATAGATGTTACTCATATTCATATATGAGCGTAAAATGGGTTGACCCGAAACATAACCCGAACACGACACGAATTTAAATGGGTCGACACGACCCGACACAAATAAAATACGGGTTGGGTTCGGGTTAAAGAATCTCAACACGCTAACCCATCAACCCGTTAACCCAACACGACTGACACCCCCTAGTTAAAAACACAACAATGGAATATCAGCAACAACACATAGCAACAGTAGCTTAAATATAAACAGTATTTCATTTTTATAAAAGCAAGAAATCTTTATGAAGTATAAACCCGGAAAGGAATCTCGCAAGCTTCTCTTTCGATCTATTTTCTAAAAAAAGATATAAAAATAAATATCCAAGTTTCTCTGAAAATCACACCAATTTCAGATACCAAAAATTTCCAGTTTAAAACATAAGTACTAAAGACTGTGTCATGAAGACACCGTCCAACGGTTCACTGTACGATAATCACCAGCATCTGTCGTTTGACAGCATCAGGTGGACGCCTGCAAATATTTAAAACAATCAGCTCTTCAAAAACTGGTGGTATCAACACATTGACTGAAAAAAATAAAAAAGATATTTAAAACATATATGAGTCAGCAGGGCCGGTTATAAAAAAATAAAAAATTTAAAAAAATATATTTATAAAAAAACCCCATTTTTATAAAAATGTTTATAAAAAAATGTTTTTTGCACAGCCCAAAAGTACATAACCAAGTAAGCCCAATTAAATAATTAATTGTTTGAACCCAATAATAAATAAATAAATAAACCTTTTTACTTAAGGCCCATTTCATTTTCGCCTTCGGCTCAAAAAACTTTTAACGATTCTCGAAGACGGCCCTGCGGGTCAGTCATTTGTTTGTTGCAGACTTGCAGGTTGAGCCGAGTTGGTCAAACAAAACACTTTTCTCCATATTTTATAAATCTGATACGTTCTTTTAGCTTTTTTATTATACTCATTTAACTCGTTAGAGATCAAATAACTCAAGCTGTCTCCTTTATAAAGAAACGAGTCAATATTGCACCTCCACTTAGTGAAGTTCTACTATAGAGTTACTAATTTTTTTTGTCACCGAATTAAAAAAATAGCATGGCATACCTGATGAGGCTATTTTGCAACAGATGTCTTCCTAATTCCAATCGCTATATTTCCCGCGGGTTCCACTCGATAAAATGTCACTGAAAAGGAATACATTGCAAGCACTTATGCTCAGATTAAAATTGTATGTTGAAAAAATAAATGAAGTAACATGTTTACGCAAAGTGGAAGTAGTCAACTTAAATTGACAATTTACAAGTCCACCGAAGTTTAATCGAAAGTTAAATTGACAAATTGTAAGTCTACCAAAGTTTAATCGACCCGTTTACTTTATATGAGCTTGGGTTTTGAATTGTTATCAACCTTGAATAAAATGTTTTCAACTCGTTGCAAATTATAAGTCTGTAAGAGTTTGATTATAATGCCTACAGCCTCCGAAATCGTTTTTATTTTAACACTTAGATTAGTATTACTGCAATAATATTATTTTTGTAAAAATAATCAACACATTCATTAAATAAATAGATAAAAAAATGGCGTATAATGAAATTTCACCCAAGTAATAGTTACCTGTATCGCCTGCGTGCAATTTCTTTACGGTCAAAAATTCTCTGAGGCCTTCTAAAACATATGTTCTGCTGCCGCAATTAGGCCAATACCGAAAGGGAAAATGCCATTCCTTGTTTTCAATATCCACAATACTCATTATTAACCCTTTGGGCTCAGAAATTTCCGGAAAATAAGCCTGCACAAATGTTAATATTACAAATATCATTAAATCCTTATAATGCTTTATCACAAAGATAACTTTTTAAATTATATAAGCAGCTTTATCGTCTTACCTCAGCGTATCTCTTAGGGATTACTATACGGCTTAATCTGAGGTCAGCATCGCTAGCAGTCAATGACTTTTCAAACAAAGGAGTGAGCACTGATTTGGTACTAATATACAATTAAGGATTTACATTAATCAAATATTTTAATGATAAATTGAATTAAAAAATAAAATAAAAACTAGAGGATACGTCATCGGGATACGTTGTATGTCTGAATCAATACCACCAGACCAGCAATGAGGTTCAGTTTGTGCTTTCTTGGCAAGATCAGGCAAATCCATAGGTTCTGTTTGAAATTCACATGCATACCGCCTGTTTCGTGCCTATAAAATGTAAAATGTTAAAAAATTAGTTTTCATTTCTTGTAGCAGAAAAAATAAAATTATCACAAATACTGGTCATGTAACAACTTATTATTTCTAACAAAAATAAAAAGATAAAGAATCTTCAAATTTTGTTCTAGATCAAGAACTTGCAACACTTTTTGAGGGGCGTTTGAATGCGCTTTATGAAAGTTATTATGAGATGTTAGTAATCAGAATTCAAGTAAATATGTGCTTTATAAAAACAAACTACGTCTTACCTGAACGAGGTTTTTCTTGGAGCATTCCATGCAAATCACACCACCAAAATCCAGCAGAAAATATTGATTGAATGACACAACACATCCACAATGAACCAACTGCAAAAATCAAGGCGAAACAAAAACCAAGATTTTTTAATTAATACTTTTTATGTGTGGCGCATCATTAATTACATGTTTTCATAATTATACTCACCTTTCCACAAGATGCACAGTCTCTCCAACCATCATCGTTTGAGTGAAATGTTTCACAGAACCTTCCATCCTCATAAACACAACTAATGGAACAAAAAAAATGCATACTTAGTTAAAAAAGAAAAAGAAAAAAGACTTTGTTAAATCAAACAAAATCTACAAAACTCGACTAGCTCGTGTCAAAATTCTCTTCTTGTCTCAGAAAGCAAAATCGCTCCAAGATGTAACCAAGACCTTGATCTTTTAATTTTGATTCAACAAGGTTGCATATTTGAAGCCTTATTTATAATCAATTTTGCTAATTTTAATCCAAATATTTAACACTAAGATACATGTAAATGTACCTAATTGTCTCATTTTGATTGTTCATATCACAACACAAACATCCCCAAAAATGCATCCACCCCAAAGTAAAAGATTAAGTTGTTAAATCAAGCACTTGCATAACAAAACATCAAGATTAAGTTAAACCCTCATGATATGTTGCAATTTTCACAAATACATAATCTATGTTGTCGAAAAACCCTTTGGTCGTGCCTAGACCCTCAAGCAAGGCGCAAAGAACGTGCCTCGCTGCCATTCAAGCGATCCGTCGACCTTCAGGCGAGATTCCGACCAGACTTTGAAAGATTCGAGCCAAATCCTTAGAAATTCTGACAAACTTCCACAAATTGCAAAAAAAACTGGACTGGAAAATCCAAAAACTACCCGAAACTAGCCTAAAACATGTCTAAAACCACAAAAAATGGTATGTTTATGCTATGTGTCTTTCTTGTTCCAGGCCCTCGCTTTATAAGCCCCTTGCACCCAGGCCCAAGTCTCACCTGTTGTGCCCAAGGTTGTAAAACTAGCGATTAATCGAGATTAATCAGATCGGACTTTAATGTATAATTTTCAGTTTTATATATACATACACACATTTTTATATATACATAATTTTTAGTTTTATATAAACACATATACACTTTGGCCAGAAACTGGCTAGAATCTCACCGGAAACCGCCAATTTTAACCAGAACCTCGTCAGAAAACGGCAACTAAGTTCAATTAATCCCGCTTTTAGCCCCATTGACGGATTAATTATAAATAACCGGCTAGCCCAAAATTTACCTACTAGGGTGGGGACTAGAGATTAATCAGAATTAATCAGCAACACTTTGCGTCTTGCACCTTTGACACTTATGAATCATTCATACATCCCCTAACAATTTCACAGCAACCAATCACACCATGCAATTGTGCATACTTAAACTAAACCCTACCATATTACTTGCATCCATCAGCCATTAAAAATGATAATAATAAAAAACAAACTGATTAAATTACACACGACACTAGTACAGAATCAACTAATCAGCACATAAAACCTAAAAATTAAATCAAACAAAAACACTGAAATGAAATAGAGGAAAATATAATAATAATAATAATAATTATTATTTTCAGTTTTATATATACGCTTGCACACACACATTTGTATATGTAATTTTCTGTTTCAAAATATAATAATAAGCTTTACATCAATCGACCCCTATCAGTCTGAAATTCAAAAATAATAATAATAACTTAACGGATTATTATCACCTAACTGCAAAAAAAGTGTGATTATTAAAATCCTATTTACAAATACAGTAATCAGTCACACCATATAATTGTACAAACTTAAACCCTAACATACTACTTGCAACATAAACAACCACCAGCCTAAAATTGATAATAATAATAATAATAATAATTCACTAAATTACACACTACACAAATAAAGAATCAACTAATCAGCACTTAAAACCTAAAAATTAAATAAAAAAAAACACTGAAATGAAATAGGGGAAAATAATAATAATAATAATAATAATAATAATAATAATAATAATTCACTAAATTACACACTACACTAATACAGAATCAACTAATCAGTACTTAAAACCTAAAAATTAAATAAAAAAAAAAACACTGAAATGAAATAGGGGAAAATAATAATAATAATAATAATAATAATAATAATAATAATAATAATTCACTAAATTACACACTACACTAATCCAGAATCAACTAATCATCACATAAAACCTAACAATTAAATCAAACAAAAACACTGAAATGAAATTAATAATAATAATAATAAGGCTAATAATAATAATAAGCTTACGCGCAACGATAGCAGAGGTGAGCACGTTCGCCGTTACGGAGTCTCCATCCGTTACGGAAGCAATTGGAGGTTGAATCATGACACTGAAAGCAGCACGATGATGAATTTGACGCCATGGCAATTGCAATTGCGATCAGTCAATAAACCCTAGAAATTGTTATATATATATATATATATAATGTTATATATACTTATATATAAACTTATAATAATAAATGTTATAAGTTTAGCATTTAATTGCAGGCGGACTGTTGAGCAGAAACCAGCTAATTGTTGGAAATGAATGAAATGAATGAATGAATGTGATTTTTTTTATATCACTGAAATCTATTTATTTATTTATTTATTTATTTTCTTATGTGTTTGTTGACTGCCCTATGAATTTATTCCTTTTTTTTTCTCTTGTTTGACTCCGATTATTATATTTTTGTATGGCCCGGCCCACTACTGGTCTCAATTAACGAATTAGATAATAACGATCTCATCTTTTATCATATTTGTTCTTAATGGTCGGCGACTAACATAATTCTAACGCCGTTAGTTGCAGATCACCGGAAAGCTAGCTCGTCTTCTTTTTGGCCCGAAAACTCAACATCTTTGTAACCTTCGATCGGAACTTTATAATTTTTTTCTAGTGAAATTCTTAATTATTTAGGTCGTCGGAATCGCTGGTGGTTGTTGGTGGTGGTGGCGGTGTTTTTTAGGTTGAATTTTCCGGCCAAAAGCGTTGGCGACCTGTAAGTAACAGGGTTAGAATTTCGTTAGTCGTGGGCCGTTGGGAACAAATACGTTAAAGATGAGACTGTCGGCAACCAATTAATGAGCTGGGACGGGCAGCGACCAAAAGATTTTAGTTGGGATTAATAAAAACCAATGCACCTTTTTTGTAAGCACGTAAAGGACATTTGGTGAATGTACGTTAACTGTTTATTGGGAAGTTTGTTTATGCTCGTTCATTTAATAAACAAATGAGCATGAGCACATGTTTCGTTCGTTCATTTATGTTCATCAACGTTTGTTTAAGTTTGTTTATGTTTGTTTAATAGTTATATAATATGTGTATTTTTCAGTTATATCTCCCGAAAATAGTATCTAACCCTCGTTTGTGATTATTTATGCTCTTTTTTGTTTGTTTAAGGAAGTTCATTTGTGTTTATTTATCTTTGTTCAGCTATGTTCACTTTTGTTCGTGAACTGTTCATTTAGATTAAAATGAACAAGCATAAACGAACACAAACATGTTCATTTTTTAAACGATCAAACATGAACACAGACATTTATCCGAATAAGTGTCCGTGTCCGTGTGCAACTTTTATTAAAAACACGACAAACTAGCAAGAAACTAGAGCTACAACGACAACAAAATAGAAAAAAGAAAGAAATTGCATCAATTGTTCCAGTTGAAAGCTAAAAATGAAGATCTATTTTCTATCTATAAGAACATCAAGGATTTGGTATCTTCCACCATCTTTGAAACAGGGAACGCCTTGTTATCATAGATAGTTTCGTGTCTCGCCTTCTAAACACACCAACGGGCCTTAGTGATAGGAATATTTCTATAAGCTAGGCCTTCCAGTGTAGCAATACGATCCATCTCTACATGCCATACAATTTTACAAATATGTTAATTTTTTCCTGGCCTAGTTATTCCACGTTAAACAGGGCGTTTGGACCTAACACACTAAACACCTTCTTCATATAAGCAACTGAAAATTTTCTAAAGGAATCTTCAAGCCAAACCCATTTGTCTTTCTGAACCGAAAGGACTAATAAATTTGGCAACTCGGGCCTTTCTAGAGCGGCGCTTGTTCATGCCTGACTTGTAAAAAGTGAGGTCAACATTCAATAGTTAACGAATCATGATTAGGGTAATATTTCATAATCGAGAGAAAGGAGAGACCAGCATAACGCTAGGAATCAAAGTGTTTGTAGTTGTATCTAGAACAAGAACAGAATAAAATCCATTAATCGAAGTTCTAATAATAATTTAGAACGGAATTTTTTTTTCAGAAAAGAATCAACATCTGGTCCACCACTCCACCACGATACATCAACCCTCAATACTTTCGAGATAGATACCATTTTTAGCACGTTGTTTGTACAATCGCTTGTAACGCTTTGTTGTAGCGCTTTTTGGTGTGCACAAGCCACTCTATGAAGTCTCACCGTGAAGACAAAAACAAAACACGGCCAGTTTATCTCCCATGCAAATTAATTGGCTTTAGATGCAATCAACCAAAAATCACTTCAAAACACCTCAAAAACACGAACTCAAACACCTCGTACAATAAAGTATTGCAAAACAAAAGCATAATCGAACAAAACAAATCAATCACTGGAAACATAAAACAAAAACGCATCACTATATGTTGGATTTATAAACAATGCAAGTCAGCTATAACTTCAATCATATAGGTTTTTTGCTGACTTGGTTCTCAAAGTCTTGCTTTCATTTTTCTTGACCTTTACTTCAGATTTCTCGTTTTGAGAGACGGCTTTTACTATGGCTTTTAGCTTTCGAACATTTTTACTTAGCTTCATTTGTACTCCCTTCACCTTTCTAAACACACAAGTTTTAATCACAAAATGCTCTCACAAACAGATATAGAACTGGAAATATTAAACATCTTTTGACTGTTCTAACCGAAAACAAAAGATAATATTAACCATTTTATATTATCTTGTAAGTGTCAGCAGAAAAATGCAAACAAAATTTTGATGCTTGGATTTACCATTTTAGAAACGACATATATTTCATGCACTAAATCCTCTTATATTTACGAGTATGACACTTTTCACAATATATATTTCATGCACTAAATCCTCTTATATTTTGGATTGTTGCCTAATCTAATACGAAAAGTAAACTTAAACCCTTTTTATTTGTGTTCAAAGCAACCCACAAACACATATATATGTATTAGACCATAGTGACATTAGTTACAGTGTAAAGACTTATCTTGTAATTTGGTGGTATATATTAACCACTTTATGTAACACTGTCTAACCACGACCTAATTCATCGCAGTATTTAACATTTAATTTTGGTATCAGAGCCAGCCAAGTGAATTCACCAGAGAAAATTCAAAGGTGGTCGGCCACGCTGCCCAAAACCTTCTTTGTTTTAACTTTTAAGCTTTTAATTTTAAAATGCTTCCAATAACAACTAGATTCAACAGCCACAACCTCCAAAACAGCCACCGCAAACCACCCACATCTTCAGCCACAGCATCACTGCCACAAAAGGCTAGATCACCACAAACCACCACCAAGATGACGCCGCTTCAGTCATAACACTACTCTACTGTCATTATCCACAACAACAAAGTGGTGTTGTGATAAAAGCGACATAATCAAAGTGGTTGTTTGTGGTAACGGCAATGATGGATCTAGCTTTTTGCGATGGTAGTGTGACGGATAAAATGATGGTGGTTCGGCTCGTAAAAAGCTCGTTCGAGCCGAGCTTAAACAAGCCGGAGCTCGGCTAAAAACTAAGCTCGTTTAATGAGCAGGCACGAGCCCAAGCTTCACTTATCGAGCTCGAGCCAGCTCGCGGCCTAAACGAGCCTGTCATTTATAATTTTAAAATATATATTTAAAAATTAGTAATAATCACTATAATATTATTAAAAAATAGCAAAATACTATATATTATGTTTTACATAAAATTATTATTGCTAAATATATATATATATAAATTAACTAAGAAACAGTAAAGGAGCCGAGCTCGAGCTTCAAAAACTACTCATGAGCCAAGCTTGAGCTCGATTATTAAAACTAAAGCTCTAAACAAGCTCGGACTCAGCTCATTTACACACCACCTACTACCAATCCAAACACAATCAAATCAGTGCTGACGTCATAAACAATTAATAACTAATCCGTACCTGGTAATTTGCGGTCGAATAAACGCTACAGTCTCCGACGTATCCATCGCAGTAACTACAAAATAATAATATAATAATATCAATTTTGAGCAAGCATGCAAGCACTGGTATATATGTATGAAGTGTAATATACCTTGAGGTGAAGCAACGGCGGCATCGTCTGTGGCCATGGCCGTTGAAGCATTGTTTCGCTTGTTCTTGTTGTTTCTGTTCTTCGCCATGAATAATAATAACAATAATAATAATAATAATAATAATAGTTTGTGAGATTGAATGAGGGTTTGGTTTAGAAGTTTGAACCCTAAGTTTTGATCTTTTGAGTTTTGGGGCGTATGTGGAATAAGCGGTTAATGGGCTGGGCTTAATGAAATGGGTTTTTTTTGTTATGTTTTAGTTTGCAAAAATACTTTGTTTCGGATCTGACCCGGAACCGGTTTCTACTTGTACCTAAACTGCGGGTACGACTTGGTACTTCTCCCTATATACGTACCCGGAAAAATAACCGACTTGGACCCGTCGAAACCGGAACCGGAAATACCCGGTCAAAACCCGACCTTACCCTACCCGAAAAGAAACCCGGTCAAATGCCCGATTATACCCGGAACCGATTCCTACCCAACCCGGTTTTGACTTTTGTTGACCATACTTCTACCAGGTTCTAGTTCCTAGAAATATCTGGTTTGTGCGCCTCTAAACCCGATGCATTAGGCTTTGAAATATAATAACCATCTCCAAGGCATTAAGTTTTGAGGAATTAGTTTGCTCACCACTCACTCAAAAATACTCGTTCAATTTCGGCTTGGTTTGGAAATGCATGAGCATTAGGTTCAGTTCGATTTGTTTTGCTCGAACTATGTGTGTGTGTGTGTAAAAATAAACAATTTTTTAAAATTTTCTCTCGTTCGTGTTGACTTTAAAGTTCAATTTTAAACCATAGAGTTCGTTTTATGTATGTTAACTTATTAACTTTGAGTTTTAAACATTTTGGACTTGAAAGTATTGACATGTTGGAGTTTGAAGCCTAGAATTTATGGTATTTTGGGGTTTTATAAATTCTAAATTGAAAAGGTTTTATAAATTCTAAATTGAAAACTTTGTACGAGACCAAGTTGCTCGGTTTTAAACCAAACCAATTTCAAGCTTAAGCATATCGCTCGTTGATTTATATTCAAACCATTGAGTTTGGCTCGAGTCAAACAATAGAATCAAAAAATCTTTCAGAAAACAAATCGATCGAGGAGGATTTGTAGGCAGTTAGGGCTTGAGATAGAAATTTAGGATGTGAATGTCCCTGAGAGGCGGCGATGGTATTGAAGAATGTCGCTTAGGACTTGTGTAATGAGGATATTTCCGGGTTATAACATATAAATATAATCCATAATAAGTTAAGCAGGTCGAGTCAACTAGACAAAAATTTTACACGAGCTCCGTATTATGAAAAATGGGTTAAAAAAAGTTAGGGTAAATGAGAGAGTGACAAGAGGAAAAAGTTTGTATACTTTTATGAAAAGTTATAGATATAGAATAGATAGATTATGTATTTTTCATTTGGTCATTGATGCTACATGAGCCGCATGCTCTAAAACGATTGTAACCATTATTGGTTTTAGTTTTTTTCGACACATTCAAAGGGTGCATTAAAGTGAGACAACTGACTCACAACCAAAATAATCAATATAATTAGACTTAACTTAAGACTGATGGTCTTGTTTATATTCTTTTCAAAAGCCAAATTTCCTGTTCAATATATGTTCACAATAGTTTAGTCTTAAAGCAATATGAACCTTTACTGCGAAGGTTCAAAACCGAATCTGACTTATCTGAAATTACCAACTCAAAATATCCGAATTTGAACACCCGAATATAAGTTTTTTTAACGATTCCAACAAGGTTGACTGCTCTAAGTGTCTAACCAGTGTGATGACCAGTGTAATTCTAAAAAACATGCAACAACAAAACAAAATGTCACATAAAGGTTTGCATTTGTCAACAAAAAGTTATCAAACAAAAATAAACACCCAAAATACTGGTTGTGTGTGGTTAATAGTTTCCAAACAGAACCATCTTTTTAGTCTTGTTTCTAATACTTGCTTTCATTTGTATTCCAAGTCAAGTATGCACGTTTAGGAACCTAACCTCATCCATTTAGGCCCAAATAGTGACCCCATAGGGGTTTGTGGCCATATAATGATTAATGCATTAGGTAAAGGTTTATTACTCATTTATTGAATAAAATAACTCTTAAGCATTTTATAATTATTAAATTATTAGTGCTTATTCAAACATGAATCACTGATTAGTTAAAACATACAATATTTTTCATAAAAATTGTCAATTTTGATTTTTTAAGCATTGTTGGTTGCCAACATCTACTTACAAGTTACAACTTTCTTTGACGATTTTCATTATTACTTATCTACTGAAAAACCTATAAAGGTTTATGGTCTAGTGGTATAAATGTGTAGAATCAAGGTGTCTATCTAGAAAGTAATGAGGATTCAAGTCTCGTGGTAGACAAAAAGACGTTGACGTAAAAAAAGTCGTTCTAAAATATATTGATAATTTAAATAGATGTATCATTAGTAAGTGTTTTTAAACCTTAATCCACAAATTTTATTTAGAGTTAGATGTATTTTAGTCCCGTTGGTTTATCATAGGTTTGTTTATAGTTAAACACGACCAGTGAACGTTGTGGTGTTAGTGGTGTCGGTGACGATGATGATAGTGATGGCGTAGACAACAGGCAAAGGATAGTGTTGATGTTGGGTTTGTGGTGGTTTGGGCTTGGTTTGGTAATGTAGTTGAAAAAATGTTTTAGGTTTAATGAAGATTAAAAACATGGGTATGTTTATGTTTTCTTATTCTTTAAATTACAAACCCTTAACTGGTATCTATATACTGTAATTCTTTTGCTGGTAATCTGCCATCATAAGTATTGAGAGCATAAAACAATAATCAATTTATGGCTACAGCTCGTGGACGTATATCAGCTTAGACCAAACCACGTAAACCTGGTGTCTCGTGTTCGCTTACTCTATGCAAATTGAGTGTTTGATTATGTGTGTTTAATTTGTCCTAATGTGATGATGGAATGAAATTACCTTATTGCCCTTGTGATCATGCTTCCTTGGCAGTTCCACATGGTGGACTTATAAAATGGAATGATGAGTTTGTGGTGTCCAATTCTTTTTCCATTTTCTTGTGGATCATGATTTTTACCCACATGCCAATGCCAATGTAAATGAATGTTGCTTCTTTTGTAACCATCAAATTATATGTGTATGTAGTCCCCTATTTAATAAATAAAATAAAATAAAGAGGGTGTTTGGTTACAAGATCTAAAATTAAAATATTATAGTAGGTTAAGGCTGAAACAACAATTCCATGGTGGGATCGGAGACCAAACATCGGTTCGGTTTGGTTTTTATACATAACCAACAAACGATAACTGATAATTTGTTTTTGAGAAACCTATACTCGAAACCGGTTATTCTATTTTGGTTGGTATGTTGGTTTTTCAGTTTTGTTTGGTTCGACTAATTGATCATTCAATATCCAAAACAAACTTGGACTAGAATTTTAAAGTTAACAATATGAGCCAACGAACTTGTTATTTCGAAATACATGAAAATGAAATGAGCATAAATACATGAAATGAATGTATAAAACTTGAAATTCATTAAATAAATATATAAAGGCTTGAAATATATAAAATATGAATGGTTTTGTTCTATTTAAGGTAATATGGTTAGCCGTGCATGTAAAATATAAAAACATATTTTTGAACTTTTTTTTTATTTTTTTTATTTTGTTGTTGTAAAAAATATAATATTATGGACATATGGAACGGAAATAGAGATGGACACTATGTGACAAAGGCATAAACGTTAAAAGAATAAATAAGTAGTACACAAATGGCCCCAGCATTAGTTTTTAAATATGTCCATGTCAAGTTATATTAAATTTTAAATATTAAGGCCATTTTCATTTAAACTCAAAATCCTCAAAAATATGCCTATTCGGCTATTCGTATACTGGCATCATGTGTTTACACTCGTCATGTATTACAATACATTAAACATTACATTATATTATATCGTACAAGATCAACTTTAAGTTGTTGATTAGTAGAATTATCACCATAACCCGCCAAACAACTTCTTACG
The DNA here is from genome assembly GCF_021521415.1 of Bidens hawaiensis. Classification (NCBI taxonomy): domain Eukaryota; kingdom Viridiplantae; phylum Streptophyta; class Magnoliopsida; order Asterales; family Asteraceae; genus Bidens; species Bidens hawaiensis. The sequence goes on along the minus strand of NW_027493159.1, from coordinate 306,921 downwards.
ACAAATCCTTCATCTTTACAATCATGTTATGCGTTAAAATGTATGTACACGCCTATATTTTTATTGCATTCATGCTCTAACCTCTTGTCAAGTTGTGTACATATTCACATCGAGCTGACAAGCTTGGAAGATCCGTAGGCTCTATCAACATTCTTTCTTCGAGATTCGTGACTTTCTGTAAATGCCATGATGCATATTTAAACCTAGTGAGACGTAGTACACATAAAGATACTACTCTGCATATATTGTGTCATTTTCAACGGTGTTGCAATGCAATCGTCTCAAACATAATTATCGGATATCCAGTGTCACCTCTAGTAATCGTTGGGGTCACTTGTGGTGGTCTTCTTAAATATACATTTTGATGTGCAATATGCCAACATGCATATGACAAGAGTGCTTTTTTTTACATGTGAAAAATCCTTTTATATGTGAAAAAAAAATCCTTATTTTTCAACCCTAACTTTCACATAATGAAAACATGTAACCCAAACATCCGTTTAATCCATTATATTTAAACGTATTAAACGGGTCGATGAGTAGTAATCAAATTATAAGCACGTTAATCGAGTTGGCGAGACTAACAAGCACGTAACCTTAGCAGGCTCAAGAGGGTCCATTTATCCTACGGTCACCAAAATTTGTCAATATTTAATTTAAAAATTGGGTTTTAATAAATAAAAGATAAGTTGTACCCTTAGTTGGAAATAAAAGAACATTGTGACGATGATCATCTGACCCAAAATTTATTTTTTGACATTGATGGATTATAAAAAACGGGTTAAACTGGTCAGTTGGTCAACATGTTTAATTTCAGTTAAACCCGAGTATGATATTTGTTAAATATGTTAGATATTATAACAAAAAAATCTGATTATTTTCGTGTCGCGTGGATACTACGTTCAATGGTAGTATGATTATAATAGGAACATAACATTCGTCATTTATTAATAATCATTACATGTCATGATATCTCCTAAAAAAATCAAAATAAAATAAAATAAAATAAAATTTAGTAAATAAGCTATTAAAAGCACAACCGATAAAATATATTAAATTAATTATTTCATATGTCCGTCAAATAAAAATGCACACGAACCTCACCACGTCTATCTTTGAAAGTCAATAGGATTAAAACTATGTTTTAATATTTTGAAAAATTATTTTAAATTACCAAAACTATTTTAAATTGCCAAATTCAATTTAGTTGTTGACAATTCATTGTGTGTGCATACATGATTGCCTCAAAATTCAAAATTAACGTGTCTTCTTCACATCCATTTCAAATTCAAATACATGCTTAATTATATAATATTATTAAATTAATCAGTATACTTTTTTCAAACATAAGTCCAAACACATATTCAAAATGTAGTAAGTGGACAAGAAAAAGTGAACACAAACTTTTATTTTAGTTGACAATTCATTTAAGGGGTGTTTGGTACAGAGAATGGAATTGCAGAGAAATGGAATAGAGAAATGGAATTGCAGAGAAAGGGAATTGGTCTGGAGAATGAGAATTGACTGTTCTGTTTGGTAGTACAGAGATTTCAGTAGAGAAATATAGCTGAGAATCATTTCTCTTGTTTGGTACATAGGAAATAAACAGAGAATTATATCAACTTTATCATTAGCACAAGTATTTTTTTCATAACAAATATTTATTAAAAAATAAAAAACATATAAAAAGATGCATAAATTCCAACCAAAATATGCATTGATCAAACCAATTCACATACAAAACATAGTTTTTAAGCAAAAAACATCAACCATAGTTAAAACCAATTCACATACAAAACATACTTCAACCATACACAACTATCCCATTGAACCATCGGTATACAACTCGACCATCTCAATTTTCTCTTCTATTGTCAACGCAAGAAAAGAACGTTCTAGATCCACATCTTTACCAATCAAATGAGCTGCTTTGAACCGTTTTTTCGTAGTGATACCTGGTAAAGCTTTCAACTCATCACTAACCTTTTCATAGATTTCACGAGCCTCCATACCTTCTTTGCTAAGTTGTTCACCCACCATCTCCCCAAATCGAAGCAAAACTTCCTTGATATCTTTGCAAGACTCTCGATATATCTCATCTGCATCCGTGCTTCTACCTCTTTTGCGCTTGCTTGTTACACTTCCTGTTTGTCCTTCAGATCTATCAACATTTGGAACGGCTTCATCAACAAAATCAAAGTCTTCAATATCAACAGGTGAGCTTTTTTGCGTCTCTTGAACAACATCTTCTTCTCCAAGGTCAACTGCTTTACTACCAGTAGCTCTATCCTTACCGAATATGGTACACAATTTGTCATAGAAAGGAAATGACTTGTCACGAAAATTCACAGCACCTTTGTGAGACTACAAGACAATTACAAATAAATTAGACTAAAAATTTTAAAATCTAAAAAATATATTTTTTAGAATATACCTTCACGTATTCATTCCAAACACTATCATCGGCAATAATACAACATTTTTGTTCATCCCAACCAAACCCACTTGTATGCACCATATCATATACAATGCTAAAGTGTGTCTTCCATGTCTTCATCCTAGACTTTATATGTGGTTCTGCTTTGAGGCCAGAGTTAGGAAGACTTACATCTAGCAATTGTTGAACACCATTTAAATAACCTGGTTTGAATCCATTGTCAGCACCAGCATACTTTCCGGATGCATGTATCTCCATTAATGCATCAATTAGCTTTGCATCTTCATCATTTGTCCAGGTATGCTTGCTCCGAGTAACTCCTCTCACTATATTTGAATCTGCCATTTCTACGTACAAATGCATAATTATACAATTAAAAATCATAATTCATGTAACTACAAATACAAATATAACAAGAAACATTAATAAGAAACAAATAAAGTGCATAAATAAACATTAATAAGAAACATCCTTGGTTCTACAAAAAAAAAATACATAATTGTCAAACATAATTAAGAAACATTATTGGCACGCTGCGCACGCATCGCAGTCCAACTATTAACATTTCATTAGCAAGAAGGTCTCTACGATCGGTCCATTCTTGTGAGGGCTCGATCATAGAAATAACATTGTCATGGTCATTTGCAGGTTGTGTGTGATTTACTGGGATTTCGTTATCAAGAGGGTCTTCACTCATTGTTGTTCGTATGAAATTGTGCAATAAACAACAAGCAATGATGATACGTGGCATGGACTCTATGGGATGATATGAGTTATCACGCAAAATAGCCCATCTATCTTTAATCATTCCGAAACATCTTTCTATAACATTCCTGGCCGATGAATGTCTCATATTAAAGAACTCCTTAGCATTCGTAGGAAGACGAGACCAATCGTTAAGATGATAACGTTGACCTCGATATGGAGTTAAAAATCCTTCACCATTTGTATAACCGGCATCACAAAGGTAGTATGTTCCTATAATTAACCATAAACTCTATGTTAATTATCATACTTAAATCTATGTATATTCTTTGAAAATTGTCTATCACATACCCGGAGTTATTTTAAGACCATTGGGTCTACTGATTGCATCACGCAAAACTCTACTATCAGCTGCAGAACCCTCCCATCCCGCTAAGACATACGTAAATAAAAGGTCTCTCGTACATACTCCGAGTACGTTAGTACAAATCTGCCCTTTTCTTGTCCTATAAGGTTTTCTATCAATAGCAGGGACTTTAACTTTAATGTATGTTCCATCTAATGCTCCTAAGCAACCCTGAGTTAAAAGAAATCATTACTTACTAATGTATGTTAGCAAAAAATATCTTTAATAAAAAATGTGTTTGACTAACCTTAAACCATTTCCATCTTTCATCAGTTTCATTATCTGGCACTGGCACGGGTGACTTGTAGAGTTCTTTGTGTAATCGACATATAGCATTTAAGACTAACTTGAAATACCGACTTACAGTTTCCCCGGACCGATGAAATCTGTTGACTAGTATCCTATTCTTTGCATTATGAGCAAGGGTATGTAAAAACATAGCAACTTGCTCATCGACTAGCATGTTTTTACTATTCTTTAATCCCCCTCTAGTTTCTAGCATATCACAAAGTGTTGTAAATGCATGTATATTCATTCTTATGTTAACAACACTCGTAACATCACTTTCATAAACCATCCTCACCATGTTTTCACGCCTATTATGGTAACTCATTAAATATTTTGTACGTAAAGTCATTGACTCAATCGACCGACGCAAATGATAAGTACACAACATCCACCAACGAATCGTAACATAAATGACATAAAATGCACCTATGGCAACTATTCTTTTTCTGGAAGGTGATCTTGCCATCTACACATAAAAATATAAGAAAATTCAAGAAAAACAAATAACTCCAAAATATAATCCACGATAGTTTATAATAAGCGCACCATGTTCAGAGGAACCAAACTTATATATGTCATTAAAATATGATATTATGGCTGCAAAAAGATATCATGTTGTTACTTTTGTTGCACGGCTTATTTCTTATCGAACGTGTCACCACAATGCCGGTTCGGTTGCTTTTTAGTACTCTGTTTATTATTAATTTCTCGGGCTGGTTTTTACCAAGTTTAAGACCTTAAATATGTACACTTAACTTCTGGAAATTTTGTTAAATTTTCAAAAGTTAATAGAGTCGCATGTCGGGTTGGTTTTTGAGTTAGTTTTCACTTAAACGGGTTACCAAACGCCAACAAGTTTGGCTTCGATTTTAAGGGCTGCACGTTGTAAGTTTTAAGAGGTTCATAGTCTAATTTTTCTGTTATAAACTTATACTTTTTTTTTCAAACTTGTAAGTTTATACCCAACTCACTTTATTACCGAAAATGCCCTTTGCCTTTTTATATATGTTTAGAAATTGGTTTTAGTTGCAAAACATGTCGGACCTGTTAAAATACGTGGTAATAATTTACAAAAAAAGTTTAATACCGATATTAGGCTGCCCGGAACCGAAATATGGCTTTGTTTCGGTTTAGGCCCGTTAGCACATTTATGGTGCATTTCTAACAAAACTCATCTTTGGTTAACAAGTGTGTTACGACCTGTATTAGTACATAAAAATAAGTTGTTTTACATTACGTAGGTTTTAAAAATATTTTAAAGCTGCACTAACGAGTACGAGTCCGGTTTTTGGCCCGTTCGGGTTCTAGTTTGGCTTTAATACGATGTTTCACTTAGAGTAGTTTTAGATCAGATTATATATAATCAAAATAGTATATTTAAGGCTGCAAAAATATGTCATAATATCATGTAGGCTGCAGGTGTCGTTTCTTATTAAAACGGGTTACCAAAGTGCCGGTTCGGATGCTTTTTAACACACGGTTTATAGGTATCTTTCAGGGCTGATTTATACCAAGTTCAGGGTTCAAAATAAACACGTTTAACTTACAGCTTTCTGTTTTAAAATCAATATTTTCTGTTTTGTAGTTTTAGTTATATACCTGTCATATTTTTATTCCAAGAATGCCCTTTGCCACATTTATTGACTAAAACTGGTTCCTCACCACAACACGGTCCTGGGCCAGTTATAATATATTGCAAATGACTTAATAAAAGTTTCATACTGATAATAGGGTTCTCGGAACCTTAATAGTGGCTTTGGTTCGTTTGGGCCCGTTAGGCCTTTTGTTCGGTTTTAAAATGTATGTTTTCACATCAAACAAGTTCGGGTCAGATTATATGTTTAAAATAATATATGTGGGCTGTTAAAATGATATCATAATGGTACTTAGACTATAGGGTTCAGTTCTTGATCAAACGAGCCACTTAACTGTCGTTTCAGGGTATTTTAAGGCGCGGTTTTTATAATACTTTTATAGCTTCGTCAAAATACTTTTATACAAACAAAAAAGGATACCTAGTTGCTGGAAAATATGTGATAAAGTTCCAGGGTTCAATGGTTGCAAGACGAGTTGTTTTTCAAACTATTTCACATGGAAAATATTAACCGATTGGCCATGAGAGTGGCCACTGTTTTGAGGGTTGTTATAATACGAACTTAGCACATTAATATTCTTGATTATATCAGCATTTAGACTGTATATTTCTTGGTTAGTTCATGATTTTGTTTAGGTTACAATGATGTAACCGGTTTTTAAGCTTTATTTCATTAGGTAGTTGTTAGGATACCGGTTTGGGCTGTTAACACACGGGTTCGGGCCTTGGATTTGTTAACATGTAATGAGCATAAAAAAACGAATTGATACCTTCAATATGCAGACTCACACAAGATCAGAGGAGTAGAGAAAGAGAGCGTACCAGAGAAGGGGTGCCTTGGATTGGATTGGGATTCCAGTGGAGGTCAGAAGAGGCTGGAGAAAGAAGATGATTCCAGTGGAGGTATGCGATCGTTGAAGAGGCTGGAGAAATGGGAGAAATGAAAAGGAGGAAAATGGAGAAATGAAACCCTAGAGAAATCAATTCTCCGCTTTTTTTAGAGAAAAGGAAATGGAGAAATGGAAATGGTTTATTTCCATTTCTCACATCTTTCTTTCGTAAACAAACAAGAGAATTGTTTCCATTTCTCACCCTCCAATTCTCTGTACCAAACACCCCCTAAATATTTAAATGATGTTTGCACAGTAAATTAGTGGATTTAAATCCTTACAAATGAAAAATCAAGGTAATGTTTGATATGCAGGAAATCATGAATCACATAAGGAATGAAGTAAGAAATTATGATAGAATGAAAAAATGTTTGATTGATTGGTCAATAGAATAGGATTATCGATTACACAATTACTCACATTCCATCAAAATCATTTCGTCCTACCCGATTATTTTTTTTCGTTCATTCCTCTTTAGTATTTTAAATAAAAAATTTAAATATAAATATGCTCATTTAATTTTAATATGTTGTTTATAAACCATAAAAACTGATCAAGTCATTTAAATCGATGCAAATTGATAGGTTTGACTTTTGAGAATGATGCCGTTTGGTTTGAAGGTTTGCTTGTCAAATTATTGGGTTTGGTTTGATGGTTTGCTGGTGAAATGATATGACTATAAACTTGGAACTGACGTTTAAACATAATCAACCATCTAGGTATGAAACATACCTAGTGCATGTAACACATATCACACTTTATTGACAGACCGTTATGGTTTTTAAACGTCAACCCTCGATAATTTCGACCACAATTATAAAACATCAATCTATACATGTTGCATTTAAAAACAAAATGAAAAAGGAGTATTGAATTCGATTAACGCTTTACTTGTTTATTTTTTTATAAGTTATCAAACAATGTATTACTTTCTTCATAATCCAAACTATATCTACCTCTTAGTTTCAACGGTTGTAACAACAAATCATCATCATTCATATGACATGACCTGAACCCGAAAATTCATACGTGAAGGTAACAAACATCCGAGCACATGAAAAACCACGGATTATCAAAACAACCATAAAATATATTAAATTATCAAATAATCATTTTTACCAGGATAAACGATGATGCATGAGATGAATCGTTGACACAAGAGGTGATGTGTTGCGCCATATGGCTCATGAGAAGGAAAGTTACAGTGTAGGGATTAGCGCAGGAGTAGAACGTCAAGGCTATTTTTGTAATTTCTGCATATTATTACCGTTTTTTTTGAAAGATGAGCATATTATTACCTAAAACTTACATTTGACCCCATCACTTTCACATTATTACCGAACCAACCACCAAAAAATAATAATAATAATATTATTATTATTATTATTATTATTATTATTATTATTATTATTTGCAGTCGCACGGTTTTTCTTGTACGGCACCACCCGCCACCACTTCCTTCTTGAAACAATTCAAAATCTCTCTTCAATCAAACCAACAAATTCATAATAATAATATTAACAATAATAATAACAATTATTATTATTATTATTATTATTATTATTATTATTATTATTATTATTATTATTTCTGAATCCACAGACACCCTTTTCTTAAAAGCTTCTTTCTTTTTTCAATTTCAACTCCTCTGTTTTCAATTTCACCAATTCCAATTTCAAATTCAATTCAATTTCAAATTCAATTCAATTTCATCAAAATCATCATTACAAACACACCCACTTTCGATTTCTTCGCGTTAAACCCACTTTAATTTCAATAATTTACGGATTCTTGAAACCTTGATTCGAATTCAATTTCATCAAATTCGATCAATTAACCGGGTTTTACAGCTGTTCCGATCATGGGTTTCACTTGGTTTGATTCCAATTGTTCAATTGTACCTTCAGTTTGACCTAATTTGGATCCTGTAACGAATTAGGGTTTTGATGAGTTTTTCAAGATTCGTTAAATTAGGGGTTTTTGGATCCAATTGACGAGTTGGGTATTTGGGTATTTTGATTCTTTAAAGATGACAGCTTCCCCACATTCCATAGCTCGGAGTTCTTTAGAGGAAATGCTGGATTCGCTTCGCCGGCGAGATGACGGTGAGCACCCGAAGGACCTCCCGCCCACGCTGCCGGCACGACCGACATCCAAAGCCCGTCTGCCTAAGCGGTTGATCCAGGCGAAGCTTGCGATGCAACACGTGGGGTCTCGTGATTTGAACAAACCGAAAAAACAAGAAATTAGAAGCATTGTCGGCTCCGGTGGTAATCCCGGTGAACCGGTGGTGACAGAGCGAAGATTGTTGGAGAACGGTGGGGCCACGCTCGCCACGTCGCCGGAAGCCGAGTGGGATCACATTATTCAACATTTCGTTAAAAATGTAAAATCTTGATCTCATCACATTATATTAAAGTTTGCATTTTTATGAACATATGATGTATGAATTTGTTGGTTTTAGAAACTTGGAGTGTGGTGTAAGCATCCCCGGAAGGATCTTTGGGAATTAGCGAAGATTAAGTCGACTGCGGGTGAAGAAGCCTCGGTTATGCTTTCGGATGGGAGTGTGAGTTTAATTATGTTTTTAGTAGTTGGTTAAAGTCTCACAAGTTTGAATGCTTGATGAAAGCTCAATAATTTACTTTGATTTATTATTTTTTAGGCTATTACAATACCGAGAGGAAAGCTCTTACCTGCAAATACAGAAAGAAATGATGTCGATGATATTATTGAGCTTTGTTATATAAACGAGCCGTCGGTTCTTCACAATCTTAAGTGTAGATACAACCGTGATGTAATTTATGTACGTGTTTCATGTTATCATTGACATCTTATTATATGACGTATGTTCATATAGTTATCTTGTTGTGTTTAATTATGTGGTTTGTTTTTGTAGAGTAATGCAGGGCATGTTTTATTGGCGGTAAATCCGTTCAAAGATGTAAAAATATTTGGGAATGATTACGTGACGGGTTATAAAGATCAGACTTTTAATAAGCCTCATGTATATGCTATGGCTGATGCTGCATACCGTGATATGATGAAAGGTATGCCGCTTGCTGAATATATTAATGATTTTTTTAAGTGAGTTGTTTTGTTTAGTGTAAGTGTTAATACTTAATACATTTTTTTTCCTAATAATAATCATTGCAGATGGTGGAAATCAATCTATTATTATCAGGTTAGTTCATTCTTTAGGAGCTAATAGATTATATCGTTGTAAAATGAGGGTATATAAGTAATTTACTCTACCATGGAATAATGAGTTTTGTTGCAGCTAATAATATTATTCAGATTATTAGTTTCAAACCGCAAATCCAAACACTCTCCTTTATGTGTCACTTTTACTGATTAGCATATTTGTATAGTGGCGAAAGTGGATCCGGGAAGACCGAAACAGCAAAATATGCAATACAATATCTGGCATCAGTTGGAAACAAGAATAATGAGATAAAAAACAAATTAATTCAAGCCAATTGTATACTTGAAGCCTTTGGGAATGCAAAGACAACCAGAAATAAAAATTCTAGCCGATTTGTGAGTTCTTTTATTATTATTATTATTATTATTATTATTTTTGTTATTGTTGTTATTAATATGGAGTTTTCTTGGTGCAGGGGAAATTAATTGAGATTAATTATAATGAAGATGGGATAATAACCGGTGCTTGTATTCAAACACGTAAGTATATATACAAGACAGTTTGATTTTATGTTCATTTATAAAATGGTTTTATTCAACTTGCTGACTTGCTTATTGGTTTCATATTTTCATGTCAAACATCAACAGTTCTTCTTGAAAAGGTAATTTCTTTTGTAATATTATGTTTTATTAGTGATTTTGTTGCGTTAATCACATTTTTTCGAAATTTAAATTTTGAAGTAAAATATTGTTTTGTGCAGTCGAGAGTATCTCAATTTCGTCGAGGAGAGCGATCGTATCATGTATTCTATCAGATTTGTGCGGGGGCCCCACCTGTTCTTAAAGGTGTTTTTTATATTTACATTGCTATTGTTTTGTGTTATCATAATGTGTAGTTGTGTACACACATTATACTCACTATTATTTTTTTAACATTTACAGATATGTTGAGTTTAAAAATGGCGAGCGAGTACAAGTTTCTTAATCAGAGTGGGTGCTTGAAAATCAACGGTGTCGATGATGCCAACAACTTTATAACACTAGTGGTAATTTTAAAAGTTTAATATTTATTAAATTTTAAACAAGAAATATGATAAGATATATTCGTTTAAGCAGGATGCCTTTGATACGTTTGGGATTCCTCACGAGGTTCAAGAAACTGTATTTGATATGGTTGCTGCAATATTATGGCTCGGGAATATTTCGTTTGGAGTGATCGATAAAGAAGAACATGTTGTGCCTGTCGCTGATGAAGGTAAACAAAATTCTTTAATCAGTGTAGTTATTCTAATTATTTGAATGCTTGGTACCATTTTGGTTGCAGTCTTTTACATTTTTTTTTGTGTTTGTATAAATAAAAAATAAAAGAAAATATTGTAATGATGGTGTGTATATCCTTTTTTTTTTTGAGTATATAACCGGAAACTCTGGTCACTCGCATGTTATTTGGTTATTTTTTTTATTATAATATTGTTTTAACTTTTAAAGTTTCACCAATTTTTTGTTTTAATACCAACTTTTTTTTAAATGTTTTCACTTTGAAATTCGATTTAGATGGTGTTTCTCGTCATCATTTTTTTAATTTTGTTTCCTCCTTTTTTTGCCTTTTGTGTATTTGAAGCCAGTCGAACCGCTGCGAGGTTAATGGGCTGCAAGACGGATGACCTCATAGAACTCTTATCCACCAACAAAATCCACGATACGACCACACGGTTGACATTACAACAGGTTACATCAAGATCACATTTTTAGAATATAGATAATTAATAGTAAATTTTAAAGTTTTTTTCCTTATTGTTTAGGCAACTGTTAAAAGAGATGCATTGGCTAAGTTTATTTACGAGAGCTTATTTAATTGGCTCGTGGAAGAAATTAATACATCGCTCAAAGGAGACAAACAACATACTCGACACACAATCAGCATTATCGATATTTATGGATTTGAGTCATTTCCGGTACACCTTTTTATTTTAATTATAATTAGAAAACAATCATCTTTGTTACAATCGTATCTTGTAATAATAAAGTCCCCCCCCCCCCCCCCCCCCCCCCCCCGTTTTTTTTCCAGAAAAATAGCTTTTCGCAGTTGTTTATAAACTATGCTAATGAGAGATTGCAACGCCACTTCATTCAGCATCTTTGTAAGCTTGAACAAGAGGTATGCATATAAATGATACGAGTTATATCCTATTTTATTTTATACGATCTTATGGTTATTATTTTTTTTAAAAGGGTGAATGATTTTAAATAGTTATGATATTAGTTTATTTTATAAGCGATCATATTTCTTGTTTTTTTTATTATTTATTTTTTACACATTTTTTTTAATATAAAATTGATCGTTGTACGTATAAATTCATCATATCCATAAAAGTATTACATAAGAAGTTATTAATTTAAATTACATAAATTGATCGTTGTCTAATTATCAGCAATATGAGTTGGATGGAATTCACTGGAAAAAGGTAGAGTCTGAAGACAATGAAGAGTGTTTGGATCTTTTCGAGAAGGTAATCTACTAATTTTATTTATATTTGCCATTACAATTTAATGTGTTTTTTTTTAAATTTTACATAATTTGATATTTGCAGAAACATGTGGGGCTAATATCACTACTTGATGAAGGTTCAAATTCCTCCAAAACCACGGATGAGACATTTACTGATAAAATTAAACGACACCTGAGTTCTAATTTACGGTTTAGCTTCGAAAAAGGAACGTTTAGGATTCGCCATTATGCTGGAGAGGTTCACCATTGTTACCATTGTCATGCGTACATTTGATTATTACTCCCGTGTAGGGGTGGCAAATGTGACCCATTGGGTTGAATGGGTTGTATTAAAATGTATATAATGGGTCAGAATGAGTCAAACTAAAAAAGAATTTGATTGAAACTGGTTCATTTCTCGAGTTTTTTTTTTAATTTTTATGGAACGAGAAAAACGGAGGAAACTTTTCAGTACTTTTACTTTTTTAGTTTTTGATTTATATTTCGAGTTATGATTTTTTAATTATTTTTTTGAATTTTTTATTGAGGGGTTTTTGAAATGGGTCAAAATGGATTGAGATTTCAGAAACCCCTCAGTAAAAAATTATAAAAAAATTATAACTCGAAATATGAAAAAAAACTAAAAAAGTAAAAGTACTGAAAAATTTCCTTCATTTTTCTCGTTCCATTTATAAATAAAAAAAACCTCGAGAAATGTCAACCTGTTTTGACCCGTTTCAATCAAATTCTTTTTTTAGTTTGACCCATTCTGACCCAATATATACATTTTAATACAACCCATTCAACCCAATGGGTCACATTTGCCACCCCTACTCCCGTGCGTTTGATGTTTTTGTGACTTAAGTTATGGAATGTGTGCAGGTCCAATATGATGCTTCGAGGTTGTTGGAACAGAACAGTGATTATTTACAGTTTGATATTATCCAACTTTTGTCGTCTTGTAAAAAACCCTTGAACCATTTGGCGTCCAGTCTGGTCAACCAGGATCAAACATCCAGTCAAAGTGTTATGGCAAAGTTTAAGGTAAAGTTCTTTTGAACCATGTTATATGTAAATATTTGAACTTTTTAAAGAATATATACTTCTTTGTAGAGGTTTTTGAATTTCGTGTATTATTATTCTATTAAACATAATTATAAAACGTATTTGGTAAAATAATGGTCTGATGTTTTTATAAATGTAGGAGGTTTTAAACACTTGAATCTACTTTAGGCAAATTCGAAATGTTTGACTTGTTATCATTAAAATATGAAAATTATTGAAAAGAGTAAACTGCGGTTTTCGTCCCCGTGGTTTGTCCAAATATGCGGGGTTTTAGTCCAATAGTTTCAAATTTGTGATTTTCGTCCCGGTGGTTTCATTTCACTTTCAATTAAACCCGAGCCAACTAACCCCGTTAAGTCTAGTCGAGTCGTTAAACGCGTCAATGTGCACCTCACGTGAGGGGCAACTTTGTCCCTTTTGTCTCCAAATAAACCCCAACCCTAATTCGCAAGCCCCCTCACGTGAAGGGCTGGGGTGTAATTTGGGGGAAAAAAGGACAAATTCGCCCCTCACGTGAAGGGCACAATGATGACTTTAACAACCAGACTTAATGGGGTTAGTTGGCTTGGGTTTAATTGCAAGTGAAATGAAACCACAGGGACGAAAATCGCAAATTTGAAACTATTGGACTAAAACCGCAGATTTTGACAAACCACAGGGATGAAATCCGCAGTTTACTCTATTGAAAATTTGAACTTTTATAAGGATATAATACAAATTTTTGGATTTACCCCTATTTATTTGTTTAAGTTTATGAATTTCATATATTATTATTATTATTAGTAGTATTTTATTAAACATAACTACACAAAACTATTTAGTAATTTAATGGTCCGATGTTTTTATTGAACACTTTAGGAGGTTTTAAACACTTAAAAAGTTGAATCTACTTTAGGCAATTTGAAATGAATGACTTGTTATCAATAAAATATTACCGAAATTATGATACGTATTTTATTGATGAGTGCAGGATCAGTTATTTAAATTAATTCAACAATTGGAGAACTCAAAGCAACATTTCATTCGATGCATCAAACCAAACACCAAACAACTTCCTGGAAATTATGAAAATGATATCGTTTGGGAACAGATTAAACGCAGCCAAGTTATGGATATAGTTCAAATATCAAAATCAAGATATCCAATAAGCTTCACACATCAAGAATTTGTTACTCGGTAAAGAATAATAATAAAGCTCATTGATTTATTATCAATTTATCGTTATCTTAATGGTTATTGAGTTATTCTAATATTTCGATAAATTATCAGGTTTGGCTGCCTTTTGTCAGACAATGTTGTTTCTATGGACTGGTTGAGTAGATCGGTTGCCATTCTTCGGAGGCATCGTCTCCCCATTTTAACATATCAAGTTGGATCTACAAACTTGTTTTTTCAAGGGCAGGTGAGGCTTTTAGGGTGTTTTGAATGCAATTTTGTGATATTCAATAATCATAATCTAGTAATGTTTTGACCCCACGTATATGAATGTTATTTTTTATCCGATAAACGACTTAGTTTTTCTATCCAAAAAGGGCTAGCGGCGCAACTTATTGCCTGGTTGCCTTCTGCATCGATGCAAACACTACTTTTATATATATATTTATATTACAAAAGTCAAAAAATAAAGACTACTTTAAAAACTTAAACCAATTATGTTTCTTCAATGAATAATAGGTTTTTTCATGTCAAGGGGTATTTTGGTCATTTCACATCCGCTTAACCGAACAAGTTAACCTTCGCCATTTTTGGGACAACGTGTGTTATGTTTGTGCAAAGTGCAAACAGCTAGCCTAAAGTTGCAACTTTCGAAACTTGGGGACTAAAGTTGTAATATAACCAAACCACAAGGACCATTCGTGTAATTAATTTTTTTAGTAATGTTGCATGTTTGTTTTTTATTGATAGGCACAAGTTGATATATTGGAAAATTTGAAACAACAAATTCCAGAAGGTTCGCGCGACGTGGCAAACGTTCCTGATCCTAATGAATTACAGTCTGGAATTGTGACATTGCAATCATGTAAGAATATATTCGTTTGATCAATTTAACTGCAAAAAGACGGTTGATTTCGGCTTGAATTATATAAATTTGTTTTGTTGCAGTTATTCGTGGTGAAAATGCAAGAAGAGAGTATAATGCTTCAAAGAAACAGAATCAGTGGGCTGCATTAAGTTCATATGATCGGCATTTGCCGATAATTGTACATATACAATCAGGTACGTGTTATGTGAAGCTTTATCCTTTTTTCGGTTACGACCGTTAAAGTCGACTTTTTTTGACCGTTCGTCGTAACTTTCAATAGTGGTTCGTGGGTGGTTGGCTCGAAAGTATTTTAAACACATACAAAGATGGAAAAAGTCAGCCATTAATAGTTCAAGAAACAAGCAAAAGTCTCAAAGTAAAAACGAATTGAAGGTATTCATGCTTTGTTAAATCTTTTTTTTAATAAAAACATGCGAATGTGGTTATTGTTATTAATTTAGTTAGTTTTTTTTTTTGTTTTTTTTTTGTGTGTGTGTGTAGGATACTTCACAAGAAAGTGTGGAAGAGTTGCAGAAACGAGTAGCGAAGGCGGAAGCGTTGTTGAGAGAAAGAGATCTTGAAAACACGACTTTACGGGAACAAGTACGAGAATTTGAATCACGGTTGTCGGAATACGAAAGTAAAACGAAGGCGGTTGAGGAGATGTGGCACAGTCAGATGGCGTCTTTACAAGTGAGTTTTACTTCATTTCTTTATATTACTTTCACGCCAAGTACTTTGTGTAAGGTTTACATAAACAGTTCACGTGACTTGTTAAAAGTGTAAAACTCTCATTTCAAAAAATTAAGATAATTTTTGACAAAGTTAGCGCTAGACCGGAGGATATTACAAAATGACAACTACCGATCTAACACACAACTTTTTTAAAGCTAGACATCATAGGTGTTACTTGTTACCAACACATGGACTATTTGCGTAATTAACGTTGACTATTTTTGACTTTTTAAAGATTTTACTCAAAATTAACAAAAAATCTTTCTTTTTTCTGCAAAAATGGTTCTTGTTGGTGGCTTTTTACTTATTAATTGTAAATATTCATTATGCAATAAGTCCTTTTGACTTTAATTTTACTCCAAATTAACTAAAAATATATTCTTTTTCTGCAAAAAATGTTCTTTTTAGTGGCTTTTTACTATGTTATTTATAAATACATTTTGTACTTTCTAAAACATTTTACATCTCTCTTTTTTCTGAAAAAAAAAACAAAACTTTTTGGTGACTTTCTGCTATGTAATTTCATAAAGATGCATCGTGTAATTAACTGTTGACTGTTTTTACATTTAAAAGATTTTACTCCAAATTAACAAAAAAATCTTTTCTTGTTTAAAAAAATTTGTTCTTTTTGGTGGGTTAACTAATTAATTTAAAAAAGATTCAAACTTTATAAAACATCTTATCAAATATTATATATATATATATATTTGCAGATGAGTCTTGCTGCAGCAAAGAAGACTCTTCTCGGTTCAGGCATATCCGATGGTCCAACCGGAAGACCAGACGGGTCAGTGTCACCTTATTATGATTCCGAAGACAACATATCAGGAATCCCAACTCCCGTACAAATGACGCCTCTCAGATCAGGACATAAAACCAACGGTGTTCATTCCAACGCGATCGATAACTTATCTAGAGAATTCGAGCAAAGAAAACAAAGTTTCGATAACGACGTTAAATCCGTTATCAACGTGAATCCCGGACGCCCACCTTCTTCAAAACAGATAGAAGAATTTAAAAGTTTAAAAAAGAAATTCGAGATATGGAAAAAAGAGTACAAGCATCGGTTACGAGAGGCCAAAACGACACTTGTACATGCCGAAACTGACGGTGGCGGAGGTGGCGGCGGCGGCGGCGGTGGAGGCGGTGGTGACAGGCGGGGGAGAACATGGTGGGGGAAGTTAAGTAAGAGAGGGAAAGAGAGAGTAGTGTGAAATTACGTATTACCCCTATGCATAATTTTCTATGTATAATTTTCAAGATTCGTTAAACGTTGGCGGGTTGTGACGGGGAACATTTTTGTGGCGTTGGTCGAGAGGTGGATTGTTTGCACGTGGCTACGGCTTTTAGTGTGCGGGTTTAGTCTAACGAACCGATCGGTTGGTGCGGGCTCGTGCTGTGTATAAGAGTAGGGTCTGGAGCGTGTGCGATTTGTTGTCTTGTGGTCAAAAGTTTTGTATTATATGGAAGAGAATATTATGTTTGTTTTTTAAAGTTATGGGAACTTAAGTTGGACATGTTGTGTTACTTAGTAAAAACATGTTACCTTCTATATTTTAGAGGGTGTTTAAAATTTTTAAGGTTATTATGTGATTGATTGTTGTGTGATATGTACCCGGTTATATATTTACTAAATTAACTAAATGACTTCGTAGGAGGAAACGTAGTGGGCGGTTTAGCCAGTAATCGTAGTTAGCAGTAGTATTAGTAGTCCCGTTCTTAATTTTTATTGGTTTGTCGGTGTTTATGTTATTAGTTTCATCATTGTAAATTGGAGATTTAATCCTTCTCATATTGGATGACAATATCACTTTGTTACCCGTTTGCCTTCCGTTTTGATAATCCTTTGCGATTCAAAAGGGGATAGCGGCGCAGTTTGTTGCTCGCTTACCCATTATCCAGATGTGGCTCGGTTTGTGTTATATATAAAAGTTTTATAAAAAAAAATTTAGTTTATTTAGTTGTTTAAAGTCCTGAGTACTTTGAGACGTAAGGTTTCATGTTTAAAAAAAACTTTCAGGCTTATCGGGGTATCGGGCCTAGGTCGATTGACCACTTGGCCCTGCCTCATAGCTGGCCTTAATTGTCTATCACTTAAGTTTGGGGTTTCTAATGGTTTGATGTTGAACTTTCTACGGATGCGATGTCAAAATACATGAATATATAACACTAAAAAGAAATTTGTCCGGGTTCGACCGAACCCGTTCTCCAGAAGCTGCCAATGCCCCCATGTGTGAGCTAGGAAAGGGTCCGGATTACTTCACTTGGTATGAATACCACAAGTCATTTCCCTGTTATTCATGATCACAAATTCTATAGATTAAAAAATAAAAGTTTGAATGCGGTGAACGTTGATCGAACACGTGACCTTCAGATCTTCATTTTGACGCTCTCCCAATTAGTTAGTTAAACTATAAATATAAAAATGAAACATTTTTTATAATGGACAGTGAAAGAAGATGAGGTAGAAATAAAAACAATAGTTTAATAATTGATACACATGCAATAATGATCAATAATATATAAAAATATCTATCAAGTTGGTTTGGACTAGAAGAGATTACAGAGACCTCATTTTACCAACCTTTTCTAATATTGATCACTAATTCTATGATTTCTTTTTATTTTTTCTACTTTAAATAGCCAAACTAAGTTGCTTCAAAATAAAATTCATTGATATTAGAGTTCATTACCATTCATTAGGGGTGTGCAAAAATTGATTTGGGGCGGCTTTTTGTCAAACCCATAACCATAACCGGTATAGCGGTTAATAGATAACCATAACTGTTCCGTCATGACGGTTACGGTTAATCGGTTTTAACGATTATAGCGAGTCGGTTATGGATCAGTTATTGACCAAAATAAACAATCCTTCCATATGATTGCGAACACTAAATAGTCGCTAATTGTATTGTGGAATTCAAATTGACATATCAAATTAACATATTAAATATTTGAAATGACAGTCTGGATGGAAATTCAGAAATACAATTATGAAACATTGGAATGAATATGGTAACTAATATCACCAATATTATTGGCTTAAATCTTAATTGGTGTGGAGATACAAAAATTTATTAAACCGACCCACTGAATATATCGATTATCGATTAAAATCGGTTCGATTATAACTCGGTTAATTTGCTCACCCCTATCATTCATTATTCGTCTCAGCTCCGGTCACATCTTTAAGGGTAAAGAAACCAAAGGTATTAATGTTTGGTTAATTTCACACTTAAAACAAGACTTTAACCAATATTCCTCTTTTCACACTTAAAACATCAAATACTTTTCCATTTATATTTTCAGTTAGCAATCGGATACTGATTTACTTTTTCTAAGGGCTAACATATATTTTTTATTCCTATTTAACTCCATATCTTAGGTGAGTCTAGATATCACAACTTTTTAGTTAAACGTTATAAACTTTTACCACTAGACCAAACTAACGGTTATTTTATCAAGCTACTACTTACTAGCATGCAATAACAATACATAAAATTTTTAAAAAAGTACTTCAAAGCAATTTGTATGCAAGTTAATTTTATATATTACACAACACAAACTACAACCAATTAACCAAACACATAACTACATAAGATACTAAAATATTATTATTATTATTATTATTATTATTATTATTATTATTATTATTATTATTATTATTATTATTATTATTTCACTTAGGCCCCCACAAAATCAAGTGAAGTACATTCTTAGTCTTCTCTAACTCCCTAATTCTCTTCTGGTCCCTCTTCTCCGGTTTCGTCTCACCGTTAATTCGACCGGTCCCATCTCCGCCTTTCGCTAGCTGATTTCGCTTTTGAGCGGCGTTAAAAGCGGCCTCATACACATATCCGCCGTGGTTACCGCCCCCACACATTATGAAAGCCCTTTGTTGATATTATTAAGGAATGGATATTAGTTGTGATATTTGGTTATTATGAAATGAAAGATTTAAAGGTGAAGTTATTTATAGGAGAGAGAGGGTGTGGTCGGCATATGGAATAAAAAACAGGGGTCTTGTCGGGTTGTTTTAAGGAAACCATGAGATGTGACCATGGTTTTTTATGTTTTAACGGATTATTGGAGACGTGTAGTACGATGCATGTGTTTACATCAAGGTCCCAAGGATGGTGTTACAAACTTACATGTTACACCTCACTATCAGGTCTATGTCATGTATGTAATCGGCATAACATGCTTTAAGACTGTGTTATGTGGACATCTGGTTAGGACATGTTTTTCCGGGGGCACAAATTTTTTTAAAAAAATTTCCATTGTTATATACATATAATACCCGAACGCTAATAATCTTATTATTTTTATAATACTTAACAGTTAACACATCTTTTAGACCCACTTTTTTTAAATTACCCAAATACTTATAAGCCCATTGTAATTGGCGGTTTGATTTGTTGTATTTTGTTTTATTTCTTTGTTTGGGTTACTTGCCTCTTATAAGTGGTATTTCTTTTTATTTTGATAAAATCGGCCATTCAAAACATATTTCCGGGTAAACCAGGACACGTGAATTCTTAGGGCCGCCTGGGTAATCGGGCTCTAAGTGACTTTTTCTATGAACATGTGTAATGGTTTATTTCACATGAACATCATTGTTTTTTAATCATTTACTAATTATTATAATATGTTGTTTTAAATATATTGCTTTTATTAAAAATACTAAATTAATTATAAAACGAGAAACAAACAAAATTAAAGTTATGTATGCTTAAAAAAGTTGCAATAGAATGAAAACCAAAAAAATAATAAAGTTACTAAATGAAGAGGATAACAAAACTAGGTGGAGTTTTTTAACGTACAAATGAAATTAAAGTACTAAATGTGAAAATCAAGTAGCGTAATTATGTAATTACATCATTAGCACGTTAAGAGTCAATGTAATGTAATTACTCTACTTGATTCTCACGTTTAGCACGTTAATTTCATTTGTATTTGATCAAAACCTAACAAAACTAATACTACAATTAGTTCTTATAGCATTTTACTATTATTTCGGCTTTCTTTTGCTTGAAGATGTAGCGACCATCCCCAATCAAGTAGTCGATGTTAGATGAGAGTCGATCAATTTTACACATAGCCTAAAAGGGTAATTTTGTAAGATATTAGCCAAGTTTATTAAGCCCGGTCAAAGTTCTTATAATGATCTTAAGTGAGCCAGCCGTCTTACCGATTAACTGTGTAAGCCTTCAAATCGAATAAGACACTAACATAGTAATAAATTTAGAATTTTATATATATATATATATATATATATATATATATATATATATATATATATATATATATATATATATATAAGAGTTTAAATAAGAATAAAGAGTTTCCTAAAAATGATAAGAACCAACAAATTTTTGACATTTGGAATTACAAATGATGGTGAAAGAACAATTCTAGGAAATTATGTCGGTTATACTGATGAAAGAGTAATTTTAGGAAACTATGTCGGTTATTGGTAATTTTAAATCTCAACCATTGATTAACATGATTCAATGACTATGATTTATTCTTAGTATTTCTATTAAACTACTTATTTTTAGGATAACCCTCCCATATATATATATATATATATACTAGTTTTTATTCCTCGTATTACGGTGGTTGTTTTATATTGTTTGTTCTAATATTTATTTATTTTTTGAATTTTTTTTATTGTATGGAAATTAATAATATACTTATGGTTTGATAATAAATTGTTTCACAAATAAATGAGATATTATAACCCGGTTTAAAAGCTATATAGTTTTGATGAGACCCAAAACCCGTTTATTTTTTTACTATAAAATTGGTTTTTTAATTATAAATAATATTTATGAAAGTTAATAATACACTTATGGTTTGTTGAGACCCAAGACCTGTTTATTTTTTTTATTATCAAATTGGTTTTTTAATTTAAATATATATATATATATATTAAAATAAATAAGATATTAATTTTTATTATATCCTATTTTATAGGATTTTGACATCAATAATTTGGTGAGAATAATTTTAAATTTAATGAGATGTTATAACCCGTTTAAGAAATATATGGGTTTGATGAGACCCATACCCGTAAATTCGGGTCAAATGCATGAGAAGTATCCATTTAAAAATCAAGCAAATCTGGTGACTCCAAAAAAACGTGGAAGCGACCACATCGCGACACATAGGATTTTTGGGTTTTCATTTATATATATTATATATATATGGTTATAGAAAGAGAGTCTACTATATTTATTTAGCCAGGCCCTTATCAACTAATAAATCTTTCTTTTTCCACCCTTTTCGATTTATCCTATTAAAATGTATATTTTTAAGAGTTAATGTAACATATTTTTTTTTTGAAATCACCAACTAAGTAACGCCGGATATTTCGTACGCGACCCTCATTAGCTAAAGGTAGCCCGAGCCGGTCACGAGTTCGGACGAACGGAGCCCCTAGTGGTTCCCCTTTGGCAATACTGGCAAAATTTCTAACGAGCCCCGTGGTGGCGTCAGGGCATAATTATTGATCCGATGCTTTCGTATATTTATAAAATATTGTAAGGAACTCTTCAAGACCGAATTTCTTATCTGATTCAGTGGTTCGATCCATACTCAGTTTTTTCTCCGCCTCGGTGAACATACCCCTTTGGCAATACTAGCAAAATTTCGAACGGGCCCGAGGTGGCGTCAGGGCATAATTATTGATCCGATTATTTCGTATGTGTATAAAATACTGTATGGAAGTCTCCAAGACCGAATTTCTGATTCGATTAGTGGTTCCACCCATACTCAGTTTTTTCTACGGCTTGATGAACGTACCCCTTTGGCAATACTAGAAAAGTTTCGAACGGGCCCCGGGGTGGCGTCAGGGCATAATTATTGATCCAATTCTTTCGTATGTGTATAAAATATATATGGAAGTCTCCAAGACCGAATTCTGATCCGTTTCAGTGGTTCGACCCATACTTAGTTTTTTCTCCGGCTCGGTGAACATACCCCATTGGCAATACTGGCAAATATTCGAACGGGCCACGGGATGGCGTCAGGGCATAATTATTGATCTGATTCTTTCGTATATTTATGAAATAATGTAAGGAAGTCTCCAAGACCGAATTTCTGATCCGATTCAGTGGTTCGACACATACATAGTTTTTTTTCCGGCTCGATGAACATACCTCTTTGGCAATACTGACAAAAAATTTCGAACGGGCCGTTGGGTGGCGTCAGTGCATAATTATTGATCCGATTCTTTCGTATGTGTATGAAATATTGTATGGAAGTCTCCAAGACCGAATTCTAATCCGATTGACCCATACAGAGTTTTTTCTCCAGCTCGATGAACATACCCATTTGGCAATACTGGGAAATATTCGAACGGGCCTCGGGGTGGCATCAGGGCATAATTGTTGATCCGATTCTTTCGTATGTTTATAAAATAATGTAAGTAAGTCTCCAAGACCAAATTTCTGATCCGATTCAGTGGTTCGACACATACTCAGTTTTTTCTCCTGCTCGGCGAACATACCCCTTTGGCAATACTGGCAATTATTCGAACGGGCCTCGGAGTGGTGTCAGGGCATAATTATTGATCCGATCCTTTCGTATGTTTATAAAATAATGTAAGGAAATCTCCAAGACCAAATTTTGATCCGGTTCAGTGGTTCGACACATACTCAGTTTTTCTCCAGCTCGGTGAACAACCCCTTTGGCAATACTGATAAATATTTGAACGGGCCCCGGGGTGGCGTCAGGGCATAATTATTGATCCGATTCTTTCGTATGTTTATAAAATAATGTAAGGAAGTCTCCAAGACCAAATTTCTGATCCGATTCAGTGGTTCGACACATACTCAGTTTTTTCTCCGGCTCGGTGAACAAACCCCTTTGGCAATACTGACAAAATTTCGAACGGGCCCCGGGGTGGCGTCAGGGCATAATTATTGATCCGATTCTTTCGTATGTGTATAAAATATTGTATGGAAGTCTCCAAGACCGAATTTTCGTATGTGTATAAAATATTGTATGGAAGTCTCCAAGAACGAATTTCTGATCCGATTCAGTGGTTCGACCCATACTCAGTTTTTTCTCAGGCTCGGTTAACATACCCCTTTGGCAATAATGGCGAAATTTCAAACAGGCCTCAAGGTGGCGTCAGAGCATAATTATTGATCTGATTCTTTCGTATGTGTATAAAATATTGCATAGAAGTCTCCAAGACCGAATTTCTGATCCGATTAAGTGGTTCGACCCATACCCAGTTTTTTCTCCGACTCGGTGAACATACCACTTTGGCAATACTGGCAAATATTCGAACGGGCCCCAGAGTGGCGTCAGGGCATAATTATTGATCTGATTCTTTCGTATGTGTATAAAATATTGTTTGGAAGTCTCCAAGACCGAATTTCTGATCTGAATCAGTAGTTTGACACATACTCAATTTTTTCTCCGGCTCGGTGAACATACCCCTTTGGCAATACTGCAAATATTCGAAAGGGCCCTAGGGTGGCGTCAGGGTATAATTATTGATCCGATTCTTTCGTATGTGTATAAAATATTGTATGGAAGTCTCCAAGACCGAATTCTGATCCGATTCAGTGGTTGACCCATACTCAGTTTTTTCTCCGGCTCGGTGAACATACCCCTTTGGCAATACTGACAAATATTGGAATGGTCCTCGGAGTGACGCCAGGGCATAATTGTTGATTCGATTCTTTCGTATGTTTATAAAATAATGTAAGTAAGTCTCCAAGACCAAATTTCTGATCCGATTCAGTGGTTCGATACATACTTAGTTTTTTCTCCGGCTCGGTGAATATACCCCTTTGGCAATACAGGCAAAATTTCGAACGGGACCCGGGGTGGCGTCAGGGCATAATTATTGTTCCAATTATTTCGTATGTGTATAAAATATTGTATGGAAGTCTTCAAGACCGAATTTCTGATCCGATTCAGTGGTTCGACCCATACTCAGTTTTTTCTCCGGCTCGGTGAACATACCCCTTTGGAAATACTCGCAGAATTTCGAACGAGTCCCTGGGTAGCGTCTGGGCATATTTATTGATCCGATTCTTTCGTATGTTTATAAAATAATGTAAGGAAGTCTCCAAGACCGAATTTCTGATCCGATTCATTGGTTCGACACATACTCAGTTTTTTCTCCGACTCGGTGAACAAACCCCTTGGCAATACTGGCAAGATTTCGGACGGGCTACGGGGTGGCGTCAGGGCATAATTACTGATCCAATTCTTTCGTATGTGTATAAAATATTGTATGGAAATCTCCAAGACCGAATTCTGATCCGATTTAGTGTTTCGATTCATACTCAGTTTTTTCTCCAGCTTGGTGAACATACCTCTTTGGCAATACTGGCAAAATTTCGAACGGGCCCCGGGGTGGCGTCAGGGCATAATTATTGATCCGATTCTTTCGTTTGTGTATAAAATATTGTATGGAAGTCTCTAAGACCAGATTCTGATCCGATTCAGTGGTTCAACGCATACTCAGTTTTTTCTCCGGCTTGATAAACATACCCCGTTTTGCAATACTGACAAAATTTTGAACGGGCCGCAGGGTGGCGTCAGGGCATTTTTATTGATCCGATTCTTTCGTATGTGTCTAAAATATTGTATGGAAGTCTACAGGACCGAATTTCTGATCTGACTCAGTGGTTCGACCCATACTCAGTTTTTTCTCTGGTTCGGTAAACATACCCTTTTGGCAGTACTGGCAAATATTCGAACGGGTCCTAGGGTGGCGTAAGAGTATAATTATTGATCTGATTCTTTAGTATATTTATAAAATAATGTAAGGAAGTCTCAAAGTCTGAATTTCTGATCCGATTCAGTGGTTCGACATATACTCAGTTTTTTCTCCGGCTCGGTGAACATACCCCTTTGGCAATACTGGCAAAATTTTGAACGGGACATGGGGTGGCGTCAGGGCATAATAATTGATCCGATTCTTTCATATGTGTATAAAATATTGTATGGAAGTCTCCAAGACCGAATTCTGATCAGATTAAGTGGTTCGACGCATATTCAGTTTTTTCTCCGGCTCGGTGAACATATCCCTTTGGCAATGCTGGCAAAATTTCGAACGGGCCCCGAGGTGGCGTCAGGGCATAATTATTGATCGGATTCTTTCGTATGTGTATAAAATATTGTATGGAAGTCTCCAAGACCGAATTGAAATCCGATTCAGTGGTTCGACGCATATACAGTATTTTCTATGGCTCGGTGAACATTCCCCTTTGGTAATACAGGCAAAATTTTTAACTGGCCCCGGGGTGGCGTTAGGGCATAATTATTGATCCGATTCTTTCGTATGTGTATAAAATATTGTATGAAAGTCTGCAAGATCGTACATTGGGGACAATCTATCCCAAGTGTGGGGAAAAGGAAAAATTTTCGTTTGTTTTGTTTGTTTTGAAAAAATCGAAAAATAAATAAATAAATACATAAAAATTAAAAAAATCAGAAAAATAAACAAAAATTTTAAAAATGTTTTAATGAAACCGGAAAGCGGTAAGATGGTGGGGTGAAGTTTTGGGGTCCCTTTTTCATGGTCACAATTCCTTAAATAACATGTGCCTTGTTGTTTAAAAAAAGGGGGGAAAATTAAAATGGACCGTTTAGATGGGGATAATGAGTCATGGGGACGGGTACACATGTTTCATATCAGCAGCCTAATTCCTCCGGTACGTGTGTGAGATTTGCTTTATATATAATACACATATAATATATAGTATATACACATGTCATATGAGTGCCATTATAGAGAGTAACCGGTATGCACATGATATCTAGAACTTGGTTGTCTCATGCATTTCGAGATCTTAATACCACCACCTGTATGGAGAAATATGACGTTAGAAAACCCATATATAATGGCCTTTAAAAAAAATCCCTGCCTTGCATTATCCCTTAGGAGCCATATGTTGCCTTTTTCCATTTTTCTTTGCTTTTTATTTTTTAACCCACATTACAAGCCATGTTAGCCTTGACTTTTTGTTTTAACCCTATGGATGAAATCCTGTATGTTAAGAGTTGTATATAAGTTGTTTGTCGAGCATAGTACAAAATGTACGTATGTCTCGGGTCAGTTGTTTGTATATATTAATGTTAGTATTTGTGTAAAAAAAAGTTGGAAAATCAAAGAAAAGCTCAAAAAGAGTCGATGTTTGAGTAGTATCGGTTGTAAATAATTGTGAGTGAGTGGTCTGTTTGTTGAATAAATTGGGTTTCATCCACCATAAGTCACTAAATAATTCCGCTTCCACACCTTAACCTAAGCCACAACAAAACCCTTAGTTCTATTCTCTATGCAACCGGTGGGTAATGGGTGGAGATATGACTTGCTTCCAAGCTTATTACATTGTGTTCATACTTGGTATTGAGGGCAGAGAGATACTAGCACATTTTATGTTGGTCCAGATATTAAACCGAGAGGAGAGATGTTATTATGAGGGGGTGTGATCATGTGTGCCCTAACCGGAAACAAAGTACACTCGTTTGGGCGGTTCCATAGTTTTAAATTGTAGCATCAAATTATTTGGTGGGTTATCAACTTTGAACTAGTGCACCCGATAAAAACAAGGGAATAGGGTATGACTTGGGACCTTGACTGAACCGGTTTTGTGGTAAGATTGGTGGATACAAGTTGAATGAAATAAAAAGTTTGTGTCGAGATGTTGCTTGAGGGCAAGCAACGATTAAGTGTGGGAATGTGACGGGTGGTCCATTGGATAACCCTTAATTGATTTAAAGCCGTAATTATCATGTTTTGTATTGGTTTATTTGGTGGAATTAGATGACTACGGTATTATTGATGAATTGTAGGTACAAAGGAGGTTCCTGAGCGATTATGGTGAATAACGAAGAAACCTAAGGAACCGGAGGCGCGCAAGATGCCAAATCATGTGAAAAAAAAGAAATGTAGTCAAAGTCCATCGTGGCCCACGGTCCAAACCGTGAGCCACGGTTCAAATGTGCAAATAATTACAGAAGCCACCGTACCGTCTCCTTTGAAGTCACCGTGAAGACCACCGTGACCCACGGTTCCACCGTGGGCCACGGTCCATTGTTTTTTAAATTCCACCGTGTCCCACGGTGTGAACCCTGGGCCACGGTCCATTGTTTTTTAAATTCCACCTTTTCCCACGGTGCGAACCGTGGGCCACGGTGCGGGTCGTAACTGCCATTTTCTTTCATTATTTTAATCGGTTTTTGGCTGTCTTTTGAGTTATCCTTCATTCTAAACACCTCTTGGACGATTTTGGGAGTGCACGTACTTTATTTGAGCAATTGTAATCATTGAATTGGATTGGAGATTCATCTACTTACATTGATTTATGCTATGATGAACTGAATTATGAGTGGCTGTACTCTTTATGTTCTCTCCCGAATTGTAAGGTTTTCTAATCGAATATTTGTTAATTGTTTATGTTATTGGTGAGATAGTATTTTGATCATATGATTATTGTGCTATGGTGATTGTGTATTTGTTTGTAATTGTTAGTGTGGTATAAATTCGTGTTCTTGACTATCCGTTCTTGGTGCCATTGGCAATCGAGATTTAGTAGAAGAGAATTAGGGTTTGCTATACTATATTGATTATTGAGTGATAACCTTGCGTTTTTTATAATCCAAGTACTTCGTCCTCTTTGATCACTTTCAAATTCACTTTCATGAAATATGTTTATGTAGTTCTTCACAAAAGTAAACATTAACATTATCAATATTGAAAACCTGAAATCGGGAGAGTTCTTTCTTATATTGTTTAAAACTCGTTCATTGTTTTAGTTATTTTTATTAATCATATCAACCAACCAAATCATTGAATTTATTTTCTGCACTTAGTTTAATATAGAGTAATTACTGTGCTACTTAATAACGCATTTTCTACAAACTCCCTGTGTTCGATACCCGCTTACCGCTATCTAACTAGTTGTATTCTGTTTATTTTTGAGTGAGTCTTCGACCTCACGTCAAATTTTGGCGCCGTTGCCGGGGAGTAGTGCGCAACGTGTGTTAATTAGTTGTTTTTGTTTGTTATTTTCGGTTTTACGCTGGTTGTGTTAGTGTGCAGGTACCTACAGGTGTATGCATACTAGAAGATCTAACAAGTCATCACCACTAGTAATCGATCCCGAAATTGACAGAACGCTTCGAAGAAACCTAGTTCTACTTATAGCGAACAAGCTTCTGGGTTCTCCAACCACATCAAACAGCAACATGTATTCACCAGTTCCCACTTCGGGTCAACCTGTACCGACTACACCTCCACCAAATCCACCTCCACCAATCACTACTAATATACAAACAACATCAAGTGAACTTTAACCACCACCCACAATTGAACCCATCAATGCTCAATTCACCTATGCAACATCATCCATATTGCCACCTATTACCAACCTTTTTCCCACCTTTGGTGCGTCAATCATCATCTTCTCAACAATATCATCCACCACCACCCTTTCAACAATCACAATCAAACTACCAATACCAACCCCAATAGTTTATGCAACATTCAAGATCACAAGGTGAGGGATATGGATATGGGTTTGACAATGAATTCGAGGGGTATGAAGTGGAAGGTTACTACACGGGAGGTGATGGAAGTCAAAGGGTAAATCCGGGAAATTTGGCCTATGGTCAATGGTAACATCCGGAATCGGTGCAAGGGTTTAATAGACAAACACCATTGATTGTTCAACAACCGCCTCAACAACAACCGTTAATTGTCCAACAAAACGTGCAACCACCACCGATTCAACAACAAGCTCAACAACAACCACCGGTTGTTGTTCATTAACAGGTTCAACCGCCACCAATTATCCAACAGCCGCAAGGGCAACCTCAAGATCCACAATTTCAATAACCAATGCCCCAACCACAGTTTCAACAACAGTTTGTGCAGCCAATGCCCGTTTATTGACCAATGGGTTAACCAATAGTACCAATGGGGGTACCAAGAAGGCACGCAAGAGAGATGGCTAGGGGGATTGAATCCCATTTCAGACCCATAATTACTAATAATCCGTATCCAGTGGTTATCCCTCTCAATAATCAAAGGAGGACATTTGAAGTAAAAACCAATTCCCTTCAAAGTCTTCCGAAGTATAAAGGTCTAGCAACGGAGGAACCTTACTTTCACTTGGAGGCAAATGACTTCATTTGCAACACAATTGGGGGTCAAGGTTTTACATCGGATGATGTGAAGTTGGTTCTATTTCAGTTTTCATTGGAAGACAAGGCAAAGAGATGGTTTTATACTTTTCCTTCCGCGTATGTTTATACTTTGGCCGAAATGCAACAAAGATTTTTAGAAGAATTTTACACGGCCCAAAAGACCAATTATGTGAGAAGAAGTTTAAGAACCTTCCAACAACAATCGGGGGAAATGTTTCATGAAGCATTCGAGAGGTTTAATATGATGATCAAGAATTGTCCTCATCACGGTATTGCTTTATGGGAGTTGTTGAATGCGTTTCATGAAGGGTTGAGTATGGAGGATGAACGAGATTTGCGGTTGATCACGAATGGTACATTTGGTACTAATTATGAACAAGACGATTGGGAATATTTGGAACAAATGGCGGTTACATCAAAGAGGAAGGCCCAAACCGTAAGAAGAGCAAGACCGGCGATTGGTAGCCGCAAGTGCAAGCTGTGGAAGAAGGAAATGTACAAACCACTAATCAAGTAATCGATGTTTGTACAAATTGCAACGAGTTGGGTCATGCAACGGAGGTGTGTGGGGTAGGTCAAGCACTGGTGGAAGAGGTGAATGCACTTCAAGGGGGAGGTGGTAGGAATTACAACATGAACTCCAACACCTACCACCCCGGGTTAAGAAATCACCCGAATTTTCATTATGGAAATCCGGCCACTCAATATAACCCGAATTTTCAAGGAAGTCAAAGTAATTATGTCCCTCGCCAACAATATAATAACCAAGGTAATTATCATGGCGGGAATAATCAAGGACTTCAAGGTCAAGGGGGTGGCGGTCAAAGCGGGTCAACGGGTCAAAGTTCATTGAGTGGTAATGAAGTTATGGACATGTTAAAGTTGATGCAACAAGACATGCAACGAAGAAATCAACTTGATGAGGCGCGAATGCAAAAGGATGAAGTAAGAGATAAGGCCATCCAATCTTCGACTACACAAATGGGTCAACTCGCAACTGAAGTGTCCGAGTTGAAGAAGAATAAAGGTCAATTGCCAAGCGACACAAAGGTAAATCCTTCTCATAACTCTTCTCATAATGTTCCTATTAATCACGTTAGTGTTTTAAGAAGTGGTAAAGAATATAAAAAAGATTTATCACCGGGTGTGGTTGATGGGGAAGTTGAGGATGTTACGGGTAACGAAAGTGATGATGAAATAGTAACAAATAAACCCACTAAACATGTCACTTTTGAAAAACCGTTACAAAATCCGGGTCAAACTTCAAAGTTAAACGATAATAATAAGGAAGTAGAACCAAAGGTGGTTCCATTTCCTTCGGCTTTACTTGACCCGGGTAAGAAAAATATTATTTCAAGAAGGGGTCCTCAAAAAGAAGAGAGGTGGGAAGTTTTTAAACAAGTAAAGGTAAATTTACCTCTACTTGAGGCAATTAAGCAAGTACCCGCATATGCAAAATTTTTGAAAGAATTATGCACTCAAAAGAGGCAACAAAAAGTGCCTCTACGAGTGGATTTAACTGAGCGGGTAAGTGCGGTTTTAAAAGGAGATCTTCCTCCTAAACTTCAAGATCCGGGAACGCCCTTAATTAACATTCAAGTAGACGATTTTCAAATGTCTAAGGCGTTACTAGATCTTGGGGCCAAAGTAAGTATTCTTCCGGGGGGTATGACCAATATGATTTTGGTCCTTTAAAACGAGTTGAGACAACGGTTGTGTTAGCCGATTTGTCCCATAAACTCCCCGAGGAATTGTGCGGGATGTGATAGAAAAAGTTGAAGAATTTTACTATCCGGTTGACTTTTTGGTCTTAGACTACTCATCGGTTGATTCGACCCAACAACAAAATGTTATATTGGGTCGACCGTTTTTAAACACCGCTCATGCTATTATTGACTGTCAATCGGGCACGGTTGATATGGCGTTTGGAAATAGAAAAATGAGATTAAATGTGTTCACTAACGGATCTGATGCTTTATGTGGTGATGAGTGTTTCATGGCAGATATTGTTGACACGTGTGAACCGCACGATTATGAGGACGGTGCTTTGGAAGCATGTGTTTGTGATTTTTCTGAATAGGTACATCTTTGTGCATTGAGGATGGAAGAGAAAAATCAAGACGTGTTGGCGGTTAAAGAAGGACGACCACAATGGACTCATCAAACTGAAAGTCTGCCAACTGTGATCGATTCGGGTACAAAACCGTCTTTGGAGTGTCCACCAAAGGTTGAATTGAAGAACTCCCAAGTCACTTGAAGTATGCATTTTTAGGGGAGAATGAAACTCTTCCGGTTATCATTGCTTCTAACTTGGAGGAAGAACAAGAGAGGGCGTTGGTAAAAGTGTTGGGAGCACATAAGGCTGCTATTGGATGGACGTTGGCAGATTTAAAGGGTATTAGTCCTTCCGTTGTAATGCATAAAATAATTGCTGATAAGGAGTCTAAACCCACAAGGGAGACTCAAAGACGGTTGAACCCGAATTTGCGGGAAGTGGTGAAAAAGGAGGTTATCAAATGGTTTGATACGGGGATCATTTATCTCATTTTAGACAGTACATGGGTGAGCCCGACGCAGGTAGTGCCCAAGAAAGCCGACATCCAGGTAATAAAAGGTGATAATGGTGAACAAATCGCCACCCGACCGGTAACCGGGTGGCGAGTGTGCATCGATTATCGAAAATTAAATAATGCAACCTCAAAAGACCATTTTCCACTACCATTCATTGACCAAATAGTTGAAAAACTTTCCGGTCAAAAATATTATTGTTTTTTGGATGGATATTCGGGTTACAATCATATTGCAATTCATCCCGATGACCAACATAAGACCACCTTCACTTGTCCATATAGTACTTTTGCCTTTAGGCGAATGCCATTTGGACTGTGTAATGCCCCGACTACCTTTCAAAGATGCATGATGAGCATTTTTTCTGACATGGTCGGGGAATCACTTGAAATGTTTATGGACGATTTTTCTATTTTTGGCTCAACTTTCGAGTCGTGTCTCGTTGATTTAGAAAAAGTTTTAAAACTATGTGTTGAGACAAACCTGGTGTTGAGTTGGGAAAAAAGTCATTTCATGGTGCAAGAGGGCATTGTGTTGGGTCATGTGGTTTCAAGTAGGGGAATGGAAGTTGACCAAGCTAAAATAAAAGTAATTTCATCTTTACCACCCCCGAAAAATGTTAAAGGGGTGAGATCGTTTTTGGGACATGCCGGATTTTATAGGAGATACATTAAAGGTTTTAGTGCAATTTCAAAACCGTTATGTAATCTCTTATTGAAGGATGTCCCCTTTGAGTTTACTGATGAATGTTTGCAAGCTTTTGACAGTTTGAAGGAGAAGTTGGTACAAGCACCCATTCTACAATCACCGGATTGGTCAAGCCCGTTTGAGATCATGTGTGATGCTAGTGATAGCACGGTTGGAGCGGTGTTGGGTCAACGAGTAGAGAAGAAGCCGGTGGCAATATACTATGCAAGCAAAACTTTATCCGAGGCACAATTAAATTACACCACTACCGAAAAAGAGTTACTTGCGGTGGTGTACGCCTTGGATAAATTTCGGTCATATATTTTGGGAAGTAAAGTTGTGGTGTACTCGGATCATAGTGCGGTCAGGTATTTGATGGAAAAGAACGACATGAAACCGCATTTTATTCGATGGGTGTTATTGTTGCAGGAATTAGATCTTGAAATCCGGGACAAGAAAGGTTGTGAGAATGTAGTGGCGGATCACTTGTCTCGGATTCCACTTGAATGTGTCGATGACCCGATGGAGATAAACGAACGGTTTCCCGATGAAAAATTGTTAGCCGTGTCGACTACACCATGGTATGCCCACTTTGTGAATTATTTAGCAACGGGGTATATTCCAAGTCATTGGGTGAAGAAAAGAAGACAACGATTCATGTCCTAAGTGAAATAATATATTTGGGATGAACCGGAATTGTTCAAAATTGGTTCGGATCAAATGATAAGGAGGTGTATTCCCGATTCTGAGGTACGGGAGATTTTGATTCATGCACATGCATCGGCGTGTGGAGGTCATTTTAGCGGTCAAAAGACGGGTTACCGGGTGCTCCAATGTGGGTTTTATTGGCCCACAAGTTTTTAAAGATGCAAGTGAGTATGCCTGACATTGTTTGAATTGCCAAAAGTTGGGTAGTATCTCGAAACGGGATGAAATGCCATTGCAACCGATTTTGGTGTTAGAGATTTTCGATGTATGGGGAATCGACTTTATGGGCCCGTTTCCAAACTCGAATGGATTTTTGTATATTTTGGTTGCGGTCGATTACGTGTCCAAGTGGGTAGAAGCGGTAGCAACAAGAACTAATGACCATTTGGTAGTTTGTAAATTCGTTCAATCAAACATCTTTGCTCGGTTTGGCATCCCGCGGGTTATTATAAGTGATGGTGGGTCACATTTCAAGAATTTCAACTTTGGGAAGCTTCTAAAAAGGTACAATGTAAATCACCGAATTCCCACTCCTTATCATCCACAAACAAGTGGACAAGTAGAAGTGTCCAATCGCCAAATCAAAGAAATCTTAATGAAGATGGTGCGGGTCGATAGGAAGGATTGGTCTTCCAAGTTAAATGATGCATTGTGGGCATATCAGACCGCCTACAAAACTTCTATTGGCACAACTCCTTATCTATTAGTTTATGGGAAAGGGTGTCTTTTACCAATGGAGTTGGCACATAAGGCGTTTTGGGCGATCAAGAATGTCAACGCGGATTATAAGGAAGCGGGTGAATTGAGAAAGTTGAAGTTGAATGAGATTGAGGAAATCCGGGATGAAGCGTAAGAATGTGCTTCCGCGTACAAAGACAAACTAAAGAAAGTCCATGATGCAAAGTTGAGAAAACAGACTTTTGAAGTGGGTCAAAAGGTGTGGTTGTATAATTCAAGGTTAAAGTTGTTTCCGGGTAAGTTAAAGAGCGAGTGGATGGGCCCATATGTCATCACAAAAGTGGGGCAATTTGGTGATGTGGAGATAGAAGATGTCCAAGAACAAACGAAACAAGTGGTGAACGGTCAAAGGCTTAAACCTTACTTGGAAGGAAAGGACATCAATATGCTCGATGTGGACCGGGTGAGTTACTTGTTACGCTCACCGGATGAGGAAACGAATTAAGAGGCCAAGGTATGTTGTATATTTTAGTTTAGAATTTAGTTTTTATTTAAATTTTGTTTTAAAAATTACCTCCCTCGCTTTGGAGTTGTCCAAACCAAGTGTGGGAAAGTCTTTGTGATTTTTATACCGTGTTGAGGACAACTCGGGGTTTTCATGGGGGGTAGGGTATTTTGATTTTTAATTTTTAGTAGATAACTTTTTATTCAATTTTGGTTTTTTTAGTTCTTTTTATTGTTTAATCTAAAAAAAAGTATTGCGTGGACCGTGGGCCACGGTGACTACCGTGTGACACGGTGAACAGGGGCGCCACGGTACGGTTTCTTCTGTTTGTTTTTGCACATCTCAACCGTGACCCACGGTGTGGACCGTGGGCCACGGTCCACTTCGAACCAGTTGCTGCAATTGAGTCAACCGTGATCCACAGTTGTGACCGTGGGCCACGGTCCGATCGGAACAAACATGGGGGCCGGGTTTTGGGTTTAATAAACAATAAAAATAAGATTTTTAACCCATTATACACCACACAAATCACCTACTTTCACTGTTTACTTCAACATCCATCTTCATCTTCCTTAAAACCCCTATTCACAAACCCTAACATTCATACTTCAAAGATCCATAACTTCTTCATAACTTCACCAAATCAACCAATTTTTGAGTCTATTGTGACTAAAATTTCACAAGGATTTCGATTATACCATTAAAATTGAAAGAATCCTTTGTTTTGTTGGTCGATTTTGGACATAGAGAGTCCGAAAAACTCCGAAATTTTTGGGGGTTTTGGTTTACTTTGAAGTTTTCTTCATCTTCATCTCTTACAACATCAAGGTATGGAATTTATTTTCGTTATTGATGATATATTGTATTGAAGTTGTAAGTTGATCATAATTGTTCTATTTACCCACTTGCTTGTTGGACGAAATTAGTTTAATGATTATGCATTATGGTTGTGGCTAGTGAATAAATGTTATAACTTATGGTTGTTTAATTGATTAATTGGAAATTATTTGTTGAAGCAAGTGTTGAAATTTTTGGTCAATTGGTTAACAAATGATTATCCACAACCATAGTGACAAGCAAGAGTGGGGAATTTTATGTTGACTTAAACTTGGTTTGTTTGGTTTATTTGTTGTGTGTAGATGGGTAGGACTGCGGATAAGGGTAAGTCAAAGGCATCATCTTCAAGTGGGCGAGCAGCCCAATTAAAGAGAAATAGGATGCAGGAAGAGCAAACATACGTGCAAGTACAAACGGTAAAACCCACGTGGAAAGGTGGGGGATTGTCAAAGTACCCATTGGAATGGCAAGCAGAGCTATTTGTTGACAAAATGGCTACGTTTAATAAACGAATTGATGGATATATGTGTGAGAAGGAGGTAAACGATCCAGGTTTTGAGGTGTTTGGGATAGTTGACAAGTTTGAAGCTTTGGGTTGGGAAGCAGTGTTAAAGTGTTATGATAACAAGATTAACACGTTGTATGATTGAGAAATTGAAGAATGGGTGTCCACATTGAGATGTCCTCCCTACAAGAAAGGGCACGATATGAAGTTAATTGGGACGGTAGGAGGTCAAGAAGTGGTGATGTCATTTGACTCATTTAATCAGATCGCGCTTTTCGACACTAAGCCAAGCAACTCATACGTATAACCCTCTGCCAAAGACTTATTTGATTGCCCCGACAAGCACCCCCAATGGTACAACATGTTTGAAAAGGTGATTAAAACAAGATCAAGTTTTGGTGATCAGATTTTGAGGAAAGATTTGAAGATCGAGGCAAAATTATTGATGTCTATCTGCTTGCACAACGTGATGCCTCGTCGGGGGCACATTTCGGTAGTAAGGAACAGTGATATTCCTGTTTTGTATGCATAGATGTGTGGAAAGTCCCTTATTTCTTACCGATATCTTATTATGCAAAATATTTGGATAAGCCGAGAAAGCAATAAGCGGAAGTTAATTCCGCATTGTCGACTGATCACAACATTGTTAAAGAATCACGGTGTGATAACTGACGAGTCGGTGGGAATGACCAAAGTGTTGAAAGAGTTTACGTTGTCGGATTTGCCGGGTTGTGAGTACACTTAAACTGATAGGCACCATGTTCTTGTGTGTGATAAGGTGAGACGGAGAGTAGTAAGAGAGGATGTTGAAGAGGAGGAGAATGAGGAGAGAGAACAGGTGGAAGAGATAGGTGAGCCCGATTACATGGATGTGGGCGGTGGTAGTAGTTCCCAACACGGGGGTTGGGGTTATTCGGAAGGTTATAATTCTTACGGTAGCAATTAGGCCCATGAGGGGTCCATGCATGAGGTGGTGGAGAGGCATAGGCCATCCACGTATGAGAATTGGTCTGATGAGTCACGTTCACTATTCGATCATCGGACTTTTATGGGGCCTACGCTGAATGGGCCGTAAAAGAGAGACACGACCGGATGGAAATGTGGAACCGTGCCAATGCATATGGGCGGGAACATGAGATGAACATGAGGTATTTGGATGATCGTAATCGGAGGATGCATGATCAGTGGCACGCAGGTGAACCGATCGTGTCGGATCCACAAATGGTAGATTACACGACTCTACCCCCCGTATGATGGTTCGGTACGATATCCCGAACCACCACTTCATCATTCAATGTGGGTCAACCCGATGCAATCAATGGCACCACCACCACCACCAGAAGAAGGAAGCAGCGGCGGCGATGGGGCGTTTAACTTCGGCCAGTTCTCGGAGTTTATGACATCTATCTTCGGGCCGGCCCACCCGCCTTACAACTGATCGAGCCGCTTGATGCCAGGTGAACACTGTTCTGTATATTATTGTATAGTTATTATTTTGTTTGTGTGTCTTTTTGTGTTTTTGGGTGGATGGGTGGCGGATAAAATACTTTTGATTAAGTATTATGGGAATATGTTGGAATGAAGGTGGTGTTTAGCAAGTGGGTTGTTTATTTTTCTTAAAACCGTACATTGGGGACAATGTATCCCAAGTGTGGGGATGAGGAAAAATTTTTGTTTGTTTTGAAAAAATCGAAAAAAAATAAATAAATAAAAATTAAAAAAAATCAGAAAAATAAACAAAAATTTTAAAAATGTTTTAATGAAACCGGAAAGCGGTAAGATGGCGGGGTGAAGTTTTGGGTCCCTTTTCATGGTCACAATTCCTTAAGTAACATGCGCCTAGTTGTTTAAAAAAAAGGGGGGAAAATTAAAATGGACCCTTTAGATGGGGATAATGAGTCATGGGGACGGGTACACATGTTTCATATCGGCAGCCTAATTCCTCCGGTACGTGTGTGAGATTTGCTTTATATATAATACACATATAATATATAGTATATATACATGTCATATGAGTGCCATTATAGAGAGTAACCGGTATGCACATGATATCTAGAACTTGGATGTCTCATGCATTTCGAGATCTTAATACCACCACCTGTATGGAGAAATAGGACTTTAGAAAACCCATATATAATGGCCTTTAAAAAAAAATAAAAAATCCCAGCCTTGCATTATCCCTTAGGAGCCATTTGTTGCCTTTTTCCATTTTTCTTTGCTTTTTATTTTTTAACCCACATTACAAGCCATGTTAGCCTTGACCTTTTGTTTTTACCATGTGGATGAAACCCGGTATGTTAAGAGTTGTATATAAGTTGTTTGTCGAGCATAGTACACAATGTATGTATGTCTCGGGTCAGTTGTTTGTATATATTAATGTTAGTATTTGTGTAAAAAAAAAGTTGGAAAATCAAAGAAGAGCTCAAAAAGAGTCGATGTTTGAGTAATATCGGTTGTAAATAATTGTGAGTGAGTGGTCTGTTTGTTGAATAAATTGGGCTTCATCCACCATAAGTCACTAAATAATTCCACTTCCACACCCTAACCTAAGCCACAACAAAACCCTTAGTTCTATTCTCTATGCAACCGGTGGGTAATGGGTGAAGATATGACTTGCTTCCAAGCTTATTACATTGTGTTCATACTTGGTATTGAGGGCAGAGAGATACTAGCACATTTTATGCTGGTCCAGATATTAAACCGAGAGGAGAGATGTTATATTATGAGGGGTGTGATCATGTGTGCCCTAACCGGAAACAAAGTACACTCGTTTGGGCGGTTCCATAGTTTTAAATTGTAGCATCAAATTATTTGGTGGGTTATCAACTTTGAACTAGTGCACCCGATAAAAACAAGGGAATAGGGTATGACTTGGGACATTGACTGAACCGGTTTTGTGGTAAGATTGGTGGATACAAGTTGAATAAATAAAAAGTTTGTGTCGAGATGTTGCTTGAGGGCAAGCAACGATTAAGTGTTGGAATGTGACGGGTGGTCCATTGGATAACCCTTAATTGATTTAAAGCCGTAATTATTATGTTTTGTATTGGTTTATTTGGTGGAATTAGATGACTACGGTATTATTGATGAATTGTAGGTACAAAGGAGGTTCCGGAGCGATTATGGTGAATAACGAAGAAACCTAAGGAACCGGAGGCGCGTAAGATGCCAAATCATGTGAAAAAAAAAGAAATGTGGTCAAAGTCCACCGTGGCCCACGGTCCAAACCGTGAGCCACGGTTCAGATGTGCAAATAATTACAGAAGCCACTGTACAGTATCCTTTGAAGTCACCGTGAAGACCACCGTGACCCACAGTTCCACCGTGGGCCACGGTCCATTGTTTTTTAAATTCCACCGCGTCCCACAGTGTGAACCGTGGGCCACGGTCCATTGTTTTTTAAATTCCACCGTGTCCCACGGTGTGAACCATGAGCCACGGTGCGGGTCGTAACTGCCATTTTCTTTCATTATTTTAATCGGTTTTTGGCTGTCTTTTGAGTTATCCTTCATTCTAAACACCTTTTGGACGATTTTGGGAGTGCAAGTACTTTATTTGGGCAATTGTAATCATTGAATTGGATTGGAGATTCATCTACATACATTGATTTATGCTATGATGAACCGAATTATGAGTGGCTAGTATTCTTTATGTCTCTCCCGAATTGTAAGGTTTTCTAATCGAATATTTGTTAATTGTTTATGTTATTGGTGAGATAGTATTTTGATCATATGATTATTGTGCTATGGTGATTGTGTATTTGTTTGTAATTGTTAGTGTGGTATAAATTCGTGTTCTTGACTATCCGTTCTTGGTGCCATAGGCAATCGAGATTTAGTAGAAGGGAATTAGGGTTTGCTATACTATATTGATTATTGAGTGATAACCTTGCGTTTTTTATAATCCAAGTACTTCGTCCTCTTTGATCACTTTCAAATTCACTTTCATGAAATATGTTTATGTAGTTCTTCATAAAAGTAAACATTAACATTATCAATATTGAAAACCTGAAATCGGGAGAGGGCATTCTTTCTTATATTGTTTAAAACTCGTTCATTGTTTTAGTTATTTTCATTAATCACATCAACCAACCAAATCAATGAATTTATTTTCTACACTTAGTTTAATATAGAGTAATTACTGTGCTACTTAATAACGCATTTTCTACAAACTCCCTGTGTTTGATACCCGCTTACCGCTATCTAACTAGTTGTATTCGGTTTATTTTTGAGTGAG
The DNA here is from genome assembly GCF_021521415.1 of Bidens hawaiensis. Lineage (NCBI taxonomy): Eukaryota > Viridiplantae > Streptophyta > Magnoliopsida > Asterales > Asteraceae > Bidens > Bidens hawaiensis. The sequence goes on along the minus strand of NW_027493159.1, from coordinate 266,241 downwards.
CCTTAGACCTCACGTCACATAATTATTGATCCGATTCTTTCGTATGTTTATAAAACAATGTATGGAAGTGTCCAAGACCGAATTTCTGATCCGATTCAATGGTTCGACATACTTAGTTTTTTCTCCGTCTCGGTGAACATACCCATTTGGCAATAATGACAAAATTTCGAACGGGCACCGGGGTGGCATCAGGGCATAATTATTGATCTAATTCTTTCGTATGTGTATAAAATATGTATGGAAGTCTCCAAGACCGAATTTTCATATGTGTATAAAATGTTGTATGGAAGTCTCCAAGAACGAATTTCTGATCCGATTTAGTGGTTCGACCCATACTCAGTTTTTTCTCCGGCTCGGTGAACATACCCCTTTGGCAATACTGGCAAATATTCGAACGGGCCACGGGTGGCGTCAGGGCTTAATTATTGATCCGATTCTTTCGTATATTTATATTATAATGTAAGGAAGTCTACAAGACCGAATTTCTGACCCGATTTAGTGGTTCGACACATACTCAGTTCTTTCTCTGGCTCGGTGAACATACCCTTTGGAAATATTGATAAAATTTCGAATGGGCCCCGGGGTGGCGTCAGGGCATAATTATTGATCCGATTCTTTCGTATGTGTATAAAATATTGTATGGAAGTCTCAAACACCGAATTCTGATCCGATTCAGTGGTTCGACCCATACTCAGTTTTTTCTCCGGCTCGGTGAACATACCCCTTTGTCAATACAGGCAAATATTCAAACGGGCCCCAGAGTGGCGTCAAAGCATAATTATTGATCCGATTCTTTCGGATGTGTATAAAATATTGCATGGAAGTCTCCAAGACCGAATTCTGATCCGATTCAGTGGTTCGACGCATATTCAGGTTTTTCTCCGGCTCGGTGAATATACCCCTTTGTCAATGCTGGCAAATATTCGAATGGGCCCCGGATTGGTGTCAGGGCATAATTATTGATCCGATTATTTCGTATGTGTATAAAATATTGTTTGGATGTATCCAAGACGAATTTCTGATCCGATTCAATGGTTCAACACATACTCAAATTTTTCTCTGGCTCGGTGAACATACCCCTTTGACAATACTTGCAAAATTTCAAACGGGCCGCGGGGTGGCTTCAGGGCATAATTATTGATCCGATTCTTTCGTATGTGTATAAAATATTGTATGGAAGTCTCCAAGACCGAATTCAAATCCGATTTAGTGGTTCAACCCATACTTAGTTTATTCTCCAACTCGATGAACATACCCCTTTGTCAATACTGGCAAATATTCGAACGGGCCCCAGAGTGGCGTCAGGGCATAATTATTGATCCGATTCTTTCGCATGTGTATAAAATATTGTTTGGAAGTCTCCAAGACCGAATTTCTGATCCGATTCAGTAGTTTGACACATACTCAGTGTTTTCTCTGACTCGGTGAACATACCCCTTGGCAATACTGCAAATATTCGAAATGGCCATAGGGTGGCGTCAGGGCATAATTATTGATCCGATTCTTTCGTATGTGTATAAAATAGTGTATGGAAGTCTTCAAGACCGAATTCTGATTCGATTCAATGGTTCAAACCATACTCAGTTTTTTCTCAGCCTCCGTGAACATACCCCTTAGTCAGTACAAGCAAATATTCGAACAGGCCCCGGAGTGGCGTCAGGGCATAATTATTGATCCGATTCTTTTGTATGTGTATAAAATATTGTATAGAAGTTTCTAAGACCGAATTCTGATCCGATTCAACTGTTCGACGCATACTCAGTTTTTTCTCCTGCTCGGTGAACATACCCTTTTGTCAATGCTGGCAAATATTCGAACGGGCAGTGTAGTGGCGTCAGGGCATAATTATTGATTCGATTCTTTTGTATGTGTATAAAATATTGTATGGAAGTCTCAAACACCGAATTCTGATCCAGTTCAGTGGTTCGATGCATATTCAGCGTTTACTCAGGCTTGGTGAGCAAACCACCTTTGTCAATACTGGCAAATATTCGAATGGGCCTCGTGGTGGAGTCAGGGCGTAATTGTTGATCCGATTATTTCGTATGTTTATAAAATAATGTAAGTAAGTCTCCAAGACCAAATTTCTGATCCGAATCAGTGGTTCGACACATACTCAGTTTTTTTCTCCGGCTCGGTGAACATACTCCTTTGGGAATACTGGAAATTATTCGAACGGGCCTCGGGGTGGCGTCAGGGCAAAATTATTGATCCGATCCTTTCGAATGTTTATAAAATAATGTAAGGAAGTCTCCAAGATCAAATTCTGATCCGATTCAGTGGTTCGACACATACTCAGTTTTTTCTCCGGCTCGGTGAACAAACCCCTTTGGCAATACTGACAAATATTTGATCGGGCCCCGGGGTGGCTTCAGGGCATAATTATTGATCTGATTATTTCATATGTTTATAAAATAATGTAAGGAAGTGTCCAAGACCGAATTTCTGATCCGATTCAATGGTTCGACATACTCAGTTTTTTCTCCGGCTCGGTGAACATACCCCCTTGGCAATACAGGCAAATATTCGAACGGGTCACGGGATGGCGTCAGGGCTTAATTATTGATCCGATTCTTTCGTATATTTATATTATAATGTATGGAAGTCTACAAGACCGAATTTCTGATCCGATACAGTGATTCGACACATACTCAGTTCTTTCTCTGACTCGGTGAACATACCCTTTGGCAAAATTTCGAATGGGCCCCGTGGTGGCGTCAGGGCATAATTATTGATCCAATTCTTTCGTAAGTGTATAAAATATTGTATGGAAGTCTCAAAGACCGAATTCTGATCCGATTCAGTGGTTTAACCCATACTCAATTTTTTCTCCGGCTCGGTGAACATACCCCTTTGTCAATACAGGCAAATATACGAACGGGCCTCGGAGTGGCGTCAAAGCATAATTATTGATCCGATTCTTTCGGATGTGTATAAAATATTGCATGGAAGTCTCCAAGACCGAATTCTGATCCGATTCAGTGGTTCGACGCATATTCAGGTTTTTCTCCGGCTCGGTGAATATACCCCTTTTTCAATACTGGCAAATATTCGAACGGGCCCCGGAGTGGCGTCAGGGCATAATTATTGATCCGATTATTTCGTATGTGTATAAATTATTGTATGGAAGTATCCAAGACGAATTTCTGATCCGATTCAATGGTTCGACACATACTCAGTTTTTTCTCTGGCTCGGTGAACATTCCCCTTTGGCAATACTGGCAAAATTTCGAACTGGCCGCGGGGTGGCGTCAGGGCATAATTATTGATCCGTTTCTTTCGTATGTGTATAAAATATTGTATGGAAGTCTCCAAGACCGAATTCTGATCCGATTCAGTGGTTCAACCCATACTCAGTTTTTTCTCCGACTCGGTGAACATACCCCTTTGTCAATACTGGCAAATATTCGAACGGGCCCAGAGTGGCGTCAGGGCATAATTATTGATCCGATTCTTTCGTATTTGTATAAAATATTGTTTGGAAGTATCAAACCGAATTTCTGATCCGATTCAGTAGTTTGACACATACTCAGTTTTTTCTCCGGCTCGGTGAACATACCCCTTTGGCAATACTGCAAATATTCGAAAGGGCCCTAGGGTGGCGTCAGGGCATAATTATTGATCCGATTCTTTCGTATGTGTATAAAATAGTGTATGGAAGTTTCCAAGACCGAATTCTGATTCGATTCAATGGTTCAAACCATACTCAGTTTTTTCTTAGCCTCGGTGAACATACCCCCTTGTCAGTACAAGCAAATATTCGAACGGGCCCCGGAGTGGCGTTAGGGCATAATTATTGATCCGATTCTTACGTATGTGTATAAAATATTGTATGGAAGTCTCAAACACCGAATTCTGATCCAGTTCAGTGGTTCGATGCATATTCAGCTTTTTCTCAGGCTCGGTGAGCATACCCCCTTTGTCAATACTGGCAAATATTCTAACGGGCCTCGGAGTGGAGTCAGGGCGTAATTGTTGATCCGATTCTTTCGAATGTTTATAAAATAATGTAAGTCTCCAAGACCAAATTTCTGATCCGATTTAGTGGTTCGACAAATACTAAGTTTTTTCTCCGGCTCGGTGAACATACCCCTTTGGGAATACTGGCAATTATTCGAACGGGCCTCGGGGTGGCGTCAGGGCAAATTATTGATCCGTTCCTTTCGTATGTTTATAAAATAATGTAAGGAAGTTTCCAAGATCAAATTCTGATCCGATTCAGTGGTTCGACATACTTAGTTTTTTCTTCGGCTCGGTGAACATACCCCCTTGGCAATAATGACAAAATTTCGAACGGGCCCCGGGGTGGCATCAGGGCATAATTATTGATCTAATTCTTTCGTATGTGTATAAAATAAGTATGGAAGTCTCCAAGACCGAATTTTCGTATGTGTATAAAATATTGTATGGAAGTCTTCAAGAACGAATTTCTGATCCGATTTAGTGGGTCGACCTATACTCAGTTTTTTCTCCGGCTCGGTGAACATACCTTTTTGGCAATACAGGCAAATATTTGAACGGGCCACGGGGTGGCGTCAGGGCTTAATTATTGATCCGATTCTTTCGTATATTTATATTATAATGTAAGGAAGTCTACAAGACCGAATTTCTGACCCGATTCAGTGGTTTGACACATACTAAGTTCTTTCTCTGGCTCAGTGAACATACCCTTTGGCAATATTGGCTAAATTTTGAATGGTCCCCGGGGTGGCGTCAGGGCATAATTATTGATCCAATTCTTTCGTATGTGTATAAAGTATTGTATGGAAGTCTCTAATACCGAATTCTGATCCGTTTCAGTGGTTCGACCCATACTCAGTTTTTTCTCGGCTCGGTGAACATACCCCTTTGTTAATACTGGCAAATATTCGAACGGGCCCCGGAGTGGCGTCAAAGCATAATTATTGATCCTATTCTTTCGGATGTGTATAAAATATTGTATGGAAGTCTCCAAGACCGAATTCTGATCCGATTCAGTGGTTCGACGCATATTCAGGTTTTTCTCCGGCTCGGTGAATATACCCCTTTGGCAATACTGACAAAATTTTGAACAGGCCTCGGGGTGGCGTCAGGGCATAATTATTAACCCGATTCTTTCGTATGTTTATAAAATATTGTATGGAAGTCTCCAAGACTGAATTTCTAATGCGATTCAGTTGTTCGACCCATACTCAGTTTTTTCTCCGGCTCGGTGAATATACCCCTTTGGCAATACTGGCAAAATTACGAACGGGCCCCGGGTGGCGTCAAGGCATAATTATTGATTTGATTCTTTCTTATGTGTATAAAATATTGTATCGAAGTCTCCAAGACCGAACTCTAATCCGATTCAGTGGTTCGATCCATACTCAGTTTTTTCTCCAGATCGGTCAAACCCCTTTGGCAATACTGGCATAATTTCGAACGGGCCTCGGGGTGGCGTCAGGGCAAAATTATTAACACGATTCTATGTGTATAAAATATTGTATGAAAGTCTCCAAGACCGGATTTCTGATCCGATTCAGTGGTTCGATCCATACTCAGTTTTTTCTCCAGCTCAGTTGGCAATACTAGTAAAATTTCGAACGGGCCCCGGGGTGGCGTCAGGACATAATTATTAACCCGATTCTTTTGTATGTGTATAAAATATTGTATGGAAGTCTTAAAGCCCGATTTATGATCCGATTCAGTGGTTCGACGCATACTCAGTTTTTTCTCCGGCTCGGTGAACATACCCCTTGGGTAATACTAGCAAAATTTCGAACGGGCCGTGGAGTGGCGTCAGGGCATAATTATTTATCCGATTCTTTCGTATGTGTATAAAATATTGTATGGAAGTCTCCAAGACCGAATTCTGATCCGATTCAGTCGTTCGACGCATATTCAGTTTTTTCTCCGGCTCGGTGAACAAACCCCTTTGGCAATACTGGCAAAATTTCGAACGGGCCCCGGGGTGGCATCAGAGCATAATTATTGATCCGATTCTTTTGTATGTTTATAATATAATGTAAGGAAGTCTCCAAGACCGAATTTCTGATCTGATTCAGCGGTTCGACACATATTCAATTTTTTCTCCGGCTCGGTGAACATACCTCTTTGGCAATACCAGCAAAATTTCGAATGGGCCCCGGGGTGGCGTTAGGGCAAAATTATTGATCTGATTCTTTCGTATGTGTATAAAATATTGTATGAAAGTCTCCAAGACTGAATTTCTGATCCGATTCAAAGGTTCGACACATACTCAGTTTTTTATAGGGCTCGGTGAACATACCCTTTTGTCAATACTGGCAAATATTCAAACGGGCCCCGGAGTGGCGTTAGGGCAAAATTATTGATCTAATTCTTTCGTATGTGTATAAAATATTGTATGGAAGTCTCCAAGACCGAATTTCTGATCCGATTCAGTGGTTCGACTCATACTCAGTTTTTTCTCCGTTTCGGTGAACATACCCCTTTGGCAATACTGGTAAAATTTTGAACGAGCCTCGGGGTGGCGTCAGGGCATAATTATTAACCTGATTCTTTCGTATGTGTATAAAATATTGTATGGAAGACTCAAAGACCGAATTCTGATCCGATTTAGTGGTTCAACGCATACTCTGTTTTTTCTTCGGCTCGGTGAACATACCCCTTTGGCAATACTGGCAAAATTTCGAACGGACCGTGGAGTGGCGTTAGGGCATAATTATTGATATGATTCTTTCCTATGTGTATAAAATACTGTATGCAAGTCATTAAGACCGAATTCTGATTCGATTCAATGGTTAGACGTATACTGTAACATCACGGGAATTTTGATCCAAAAGTGTCAACTTTCCAAAGTATAGGGATCAATGCTGCCAAATTCCAAACTCCAAGGTTGAAAATGAAAATTATGTTTTCTTGTCTTATAGCGCTACGCGACCGGACAAAGGATAAGCCCGTCGCTGACGCGATGGGGCTTGGTCAAAGATTCTAGAAGAGGTCAACGGCGATACGCGATCGCCGTTGAACCTACGTCATCGCGTACCGCGATGACGTGGCCTGACACGCCTGACACCTTTTCACCACGTGTCCACACGTGGCACACCGGTCGCCACGTGTCCCGACACGTGGCATGTCGTCCGCCACGTGTTAACACGTGGCACAGCATCTACCACGTGGCGACACGTGGCAGACCTACGTTGTGACGCATCTGGGCTACGTCGCGCTACGCGACGTGGTCCATGGTACCCGTCGCGTACCGCGATGGGATCCGAATTTTTGCCTATAAATAGCAGGTCCGGGCATTCACAATTTCACACCAAAACACAGCCTACAATCTTCTTTCTACTCTCTCACCACACCTCGATAATCGTGCCTATGATCCATCTCGATAAACGTGCCCAAATCCTCGTTTTCAGTGCCCTACCTTGATAAGCGTGCCACTTCCCGACAACGAGTATATCAAGAAGGTGATCCCGTACCGACGTCCCGACGATCATTTTGGAGTGCATACCGTGAAGTGTTGGTGCCTCGAAAAGCGTGCCGGCAAGAGGTTCGTTGACGTAAGAAGGGTTTATCAAGTGGCGTGGAAGTGCTGCTCGAATCCTTAGGAAGTCCAAAACGCCAACAAGGTTAGGCGTAATGTCCAATGAATATAATATAATATTATATTAAAGGCTTAAGCCCTAAATCGAATTCATACTATACCTCGAGAATAAATGATATAACAAAGAAAAGAAAGAAAGAAAAGAAATATATATATGCTTATGTGTTATATAAATTCTTTGTTATAATTATTATTATTATTATTTAAGCATAATGAGTATTCTTAAATAGTAAAGAAAAGAATATGTTTCTTAAAGAAGAAGAAACGTAGGGTTTTATAATAAACAATACTTTTAAACTAAAGGTTTTCAAGTTATTGAGAAATGGACTAAAGGTTCATCGAGGTAAAAGAAAGACTAAAGGTCTTAAGCCGGATTGTATATCCGACTAACGAATAGTTATACTCGTACTATAGGTGCGAGATAACGAGAAAGAGACGCAAGGTCGCTGTTGGAAACCGATCCCGATCAAAGGTGAATACGCCCCACTTTTATAAACTTGTTTTCAAACAAATAAATGTGTTATGTGTAAAACTTTACATGAGGCCACGTGTCTCTAAAAACATTATGAATAATAGTAAAAGCCTAACCCTCAGGCTGTAGTATACGTTTGTCTGGATCCTTACATATGTGGTTAAATGCGGTGGGCACATCGCACCACGCCTGGTCACGACCTCCAGCCACGATGGGCCGAACCAAATATGTTCGAGTGAGAATGACCTTGTGTATATTTATGGTACCTAAGTACGTCGAAACGATGCGGTGTTTTGCTGGGGTGACCTAGTGTAGAGACTCGAGTTTATGATGATGTTGTTTTAACTTTGTTATTCCTAAGCCAAGATGGGCCGAGGCTTGCGTAACCCTCGAGGGGTGACAAAGTAAAAGAAAATATTTTTGCGTCAGCATATTCAACAGCAATCATTGCTAACGTATTTTCATAAAATTTTGCAGGTAACCTAGATTAGAGCTTGAAGGACGAAGGGCTCAAAAATCCTATGGCTCGGATAATTTTGTTTAAATATTAAAATATGATAATTTTTGTAAAACAAATAAACTTATATGGAACTTTTGTTCCATCTTTTGTAATGTAAATATTTAACTTTAAATCCACATTTTTATAAAGTCTTCCGCTTAAACCGTAACTCTAATTTATTTACAAATGTGGTACCAACTGTCGAGTCGAACTCCTAGGCCCAAGATGGGTATGTTTACCGAGCCGGAGAAAAAACCGTAACTCTGATTTATACTCAGTTTTTTCTCCGGCTCGGTGAACATACCCCTTTGGCAATACTGGCAAATATTCGAAAGGACCCTAGGGTGGCGTCAGGGCATAATTATTGATCTGATTCTTTCGTGTGTGTATAAAATAGTGCATGGAAGTCTCCAAGACCGAATTCTGATCCTATTCAATGGTTCAAACCATACTCAGTTTTTTCTTAGCCTCGGTGAACATACCCCTTTGGCAATACTGGTAAATTTCGAACGGGCCCCGGACTGGCGTCAGGGCATAATAATTGATCCGATTCTTTCGTATGTGTATAAATAGTTATTTCTCCGGCTCGGTGAACATACCCCTTTGGCAATACTGGCAAATATTCGAAAGGGCCCCAGGGTGGCGTCAGGGCATAATTATTGATCCGATTCTTTCGTATGTGTATAAAATAGTGTATGGAAGTCTCCAAGACCGAATTCTGATCCGATTCAATGGTTCAAACCATACTCAGTTTTTTCTCAGCCTCGGTGAACAAACCCCTTTGGCAATACTGGTAAAATTTCGAACAGGCCCCGGAGTTGCGTCATGGCATAATTACTGATCCAATTCTTTCGTATGTGTATAAAATATTGTATGGAGGTCTCCAAGACCGAATTTCTGATCCGATTCAGTGGTTCGACCCATACTAAGTTTTTTCTCCGGCTCGGTGAACATACCCCTTTGGCAATACTGGCAAAATTTCGAATGGACAACGGGGTGGCGTCAGGGCATAATTACTGATCCGATTCTTTCGCATGTGTATAAAATATTGTATGGAAGTCTCTAAGACCGAATTTCTGATCTGATTATGTGGTTCGACCCATACTCAGTTTTTCTCCGGCTCGGTGAACATACCTTTTTGGCAATACTTGCAAAATTTTGAACGGGCCCCGGGGTGGGGTCAGGGCATAATTATTGATCCGTTTCTTTCGTATGTGTATAAAATATTGAATGGAAGTCTCCATGACCGAATTTCTGATCCGATTCAGTGGTTCGACCCATACTCAGTTTTTTCTCCATCTCGGTGAACATGCCCCCTTGGCAATACTGGCAGAATATCGAACGGGCCCTGGGGTGGCGTCTGGGCATAACTATTGATCCGAACCTTCCGTATATTTATAAAATATTGTTTGGAAGTCTCTAAGACCGAATTTCTAATCTGATTCAGTGGTTCAACCCCACCTATTGAGGGATTCCCCGGATAAAACCCGACCCCCACGCCCGCCAACCGTCACGACAGCGAAGGTCCGGTAAAACCGGGTGAGATCAGGAATCGAACCCTGGCAAGTCATGGTCATCCCTCATATCTCCCATATAAATTAGTGATAGTGAGGGTTGAACCATATACCTCACACTTTTAAAGTGTGTGTTCTACCATTGAGCCATATCCAACTAAATTGATCTTTTAATTTTAAATTCATAAAAAAAACGTTTATATTAAATATTTTTTTATGGAACAAGTTTTTTTTAGTAGCTAATACACACTCTAATTAAACTACTCATAAAATTCATTTTGGGTATATCAAACTTGCACCACTTCAATGAGAATAAACACATTATGCCACTAAGCCTAAAGGCCAATGAATTTTGAAATAACTTTGTACATAACAAATCGTGTCAGCTCTATTTGTTATTGGAACAACTCATTGCCTCAGAGCCTTAGACCTTGACGTCTAGGGTCCATAGGTTTTCTCCTTTAACAATTTAGGGTTAGGAATTTGTCGATTCAAATGCCTATTCATTTCCACTAGATCCTTGAGTTTCAATTGACACACCAAATTAGTTCAAAATGTAGTAGATATATCTCAACTAACAAACCAATAACCCATACAATTTTTGTTGTATTTAATGGATGAGTGATGACTTCTTACCAAAAAAAAAATCAAAAAGTCAATAACTCCTGCTATAATGTAATATTGTTCTTATTCGTGTCACACAATCTTAAAAATGTATGCTAATTATTTCATTGGGTTTATTTCATTATTCGAGCAAAGAGTGTAAACATAGTTTGATAATATATGTAAAACTCGTTTTGATTGTTCTCCGTTCTCTTTATATCTAGTTTTATTTTACATATCATTTGACCTTTTCTAAACTTTGTGCATCGATCAAATATTTTAGCTAATTGCCCTGACAATTTGACTCGTTAGTTAATAAAAATGTTGATTCGGATAACGTAATAATATGCTTATGAGTTTGTAAGAGTTTACTTAAATTACACAATAAATCTGTATCAAGTCTAGCCTTTATTGGAACAATTCATTCCTTTAGACCTCTACATGTAGGTTCTCAAAAACATTTCTTTAAGAATTTAGGGTTAGGGATTCTTCAACGACCCATTAATCAGGCAAAGATATTTATTTGGATATTTCTAATGTACTTATGAGTTTGTAGTGAGTTTCATTTATACTAGAGCTGGTTTGAGGGATAATAGGTTTGTAGCTGGGCAAGCAATGAAAAGGGCTGAAACAAAAAAGGTGGAGAAACATGCTAAAGCCTGCGAAGAGAACCAACATGTTTTTGTCACTCTGGCTTTTGATACCTTTGGCTCCTTGGCACCGGAAGCTATCCGTTTCCTAACCAGGGTCCAACGGGTTGTGCATAGCAATGTGTTAACTCCAAAGGGGCAGGGGTATGTTTTTAGCAGGTTAGGGTTTGCAATTCAAAAAGGGGGTGGCAGCGCAGCTTTTTGCCCGCCTACCAGCTATGTTGATGTAATATCTATGTTTCCTTAAATTACAAAACAAATTAGTATTAGCTCTAGTCTTTATTGGAACAACTTCTTGTTTAGACCTCTACCCACGTCTAGGTTCTAAATTTCTTTTTTAGGATTAGGAATTCGTCAACAATCCATTAATCGGGCAAAGATGTTGATTTAGATATTTTTAACGTGATTATGAGTTTTTGTGAGTTTACTTAAATTACACAAGCCGGGTTCAACACTAGACTTTGTTAAAAAAACTCATTTCTTTAGACCTTAACGTCTAGGGTCCATATTTTTTCCCTCTAAGAAGCTAAGGTTACGAATTCTTCAATTCATATCCATATACGTTTGTGCTAGAGCCATTAGTTTCAATTGACACTACAAATTTGTTCAAAATCTCGTAGATGCATCTCAATTAACAAATCAGTAACCCGTGTTCTTTTAGCGTAATCAATGGATGAGTGATGACTTCTTACAAAAAAATCAACAAGTCAATTGTAGGTTCCCAGCCGGATCTACACAGGAATATCTCGTAACACGAGGGTGCGGAATCCCCACGTAATACGATACGAGCGTAAGATATATAATACGTTGAGACGATACACAAACACACGTTGCAATACTAATAAACACGTTTGTATTGCAAAACTTCAACACGTGATCTCAATATCACTTACACGTTCTCCAAAAAACTTTACAAAAACAAAGCCGAAGTTAGGATATATAATCCTCGACAACTTCGCCTAACAGACTAGGCGAAGTTGTCATAACTTCGCTTGCCACCAAGTTCGCCTATATCCCAGGCGAACTTGTGTAAAACAATATTCTAAACCAAAACAAACAATCTAACACGATTACAGACACATACAAAACACTAGATACTGAACTACTGACATTATGCACCAACAGACTCTCCCTTGGCAGTAGCTTCATATCTCTATCTTCATTCTCGTGTCTCGTAATCCCAAAATCTCGTGTCACCCGTCTTCAAGCATGAACGCCCTCTCTCACACAGACAGAGACCACCCTCTGGTACTTCTTGGCTTCATCTTTCCACACAGGAATATAGAATATCTTCTTATCGTTTAGCACCTGCAAGTCAGCTTGAGACAAATTTACCAAGTGCATGGGATCATACACTCTTAGAATCTCCTGTTCGTCTTCATCTTCCATAACTGCTTAAGCCGTTTGACTATCAACCTACCACCACTTGAGATTCTTTAAGACATCCTTGGGCATCGTCTTCATCGGCACTTCTTTCAAACACCGAACCGGCTTATATTTCATCACCATCCAAGGTTTGCCATCAGCTCGCATTCCTCTTTCCTTATCTTCAACTAACTTCCCTTTCTGCGGCTTTAACAATTCAAACTTCTTTTCTTTCACACTTTCTTTCCACACAATCTTCCCAATTATTCTGGCCATATTGTCATCACTTCTGTTAATCAATCTCAATCTAGCTAAATCCTTCACCTCACACTCAGGCAAGGTATTGAGAGATCTCAACGTCCTCTTAAAATACTGAATCCCATCAAAACGTTTAATCACAAATAACTTCAACTGCTCATCATACAGCCAGCAAATAATACCCTTCTTCGACTCAGCATACCCTTTGATATTATAACTCTTTTTGAACATGGTTGGAACCGCTGGCTTCTTTGTCTTCACAAACCATTGAGCGTATCCTTCTTTCCATCTCGGCTGTTCTTCCCACTCAGGCTCATCTGACACATCCATATCCTGACTTACATTCACCTTGTCAACGTCTGGAATATCATGTTCTACACTGTCATCCACAATCTCTCCCTCTTCAATCTCACTATCAATCACAATATGTTCTCCAATATTTTCAATCTCCTCAACAGTTAACACATCTTCATCACCCACATCATCATCACCCAACATTTCCTCATCATCCACAACCACGACATCTTCACCACCTGATCCACCTGCCATACCAGTTGACTCCCCCTGAGATGTGGAAGTCCCAAGAGTTTGTCCAGTTCTTGGCAACTCACCACCTGCACCTTCCGATGCATTGGGATCATCGTCTCTATCATGTCTCTTCTTTGTTCTCAACTCATCGCCCTTGCAGCTCGTCTCCCCCTGAGATGCTAAGAACTGTTTTAAAGCATCAAATAGTTTACCATGCTCAACCAGGAGGGACGATTGGATCTGATTTACTGCTACAAGTCGCTGGATAGATTGAGTCTGGATTAAATTGATTCTTGACGTTTCAGCCACTACCCGTTCAAGTGCAGCTATCCTTTCAGAGTCAGACAAGGTAGCATCAACATCGAAACGCATGTGAGAAACATCTTGAGCATACGGTGGAGGTATTCCCAAACTGGCTGGAGTATCAGAAGCAGGCTGAATAGTAACCGCGGGTGGTATTGTGACAGTTAACCCCGCAGTAGCAACCAGCGTTGACTCAACAAATCTTGCAACAACCTCCGATGGAGTAACAGTAGGAGGTGGCAAGGAAACTATCTCCGGAGCCGAAAACTGAAACGTGGTTGGTGGAATACCAAATGATGATGACGTTGTCATCTTGGGAACACTGGAGGTTATCGGTACTGTCACAGACACAGAAGCAGGAACCATGGTCATACCAGATAACGAGGGTGGAGAGAAACGAACCACCCTTGAGCTTTCACCAACTCCGGAACCCTCACCAGTTCTGACCTTCTTCGATCGTTGTATCAACTGGTCTAACTCCTCCTCATAGTCAGATTCACTGTCATCCGAGTCTCTCTTTCTCTTGCCTTGTATTCTTTCTTGTCTGACCAGAATCTGTTGTGCTTCAGCAATATCATCAGTGGAGGAGTCAGAATCGGTTCTCTCAGAATCTGCTACAGACGTAGCTACCATCGAAACATTCACACCAGAAGCCTCAGCTTCTGGGGCTTGGACCTCTGCAGCTGGATCAATTTGCTCCATATCAAAGAACCCGTGGCCACCAAAAGCAGCTTCAAGATCTACCTGTTTCTCCGGAGCTGCAACAGGATCAGCAGGCAATGCTTGTTGTACCACAGGTGGTGGTTGAGGAACATCAGCCTGTTGCGGTGCCGGGTCCCAAAATTCATCTCCAAGAGGAGCAATATAACCAGGGTTCACCAAATAACCAAACAATGGAGTGTGCCGCGGATGAAGCTCTGGTTTGCTACGAGCGCTTGACGACCTACATTGCGCAAAGATCCTCTTACTTACACTCTCAACATAACGGATGGGACGTCGTTGAGGTAGCGTAGGGGCTACATGATTCAAAATCATCTGTAAAAATCTCGGGTACATTAAAAATCTCTCACGAGCGACCGCGCGTCTCTGACGATCGATTTCATAAAACACCATCTGACTGAAGATGTAGTGCTTGTTGTAAGTCAGAGCTGTCATAGCAGATTGCATCGTTGCCCCCATACCGTCAGTACCAGCTTTACGACCCGACATGCACGCAATCATCACGTGCATCAGAAAACGCCACTGATCCAGTAAGAATCCCTTTCGCCTTTGAGTGTCACCCAAAGGACCCGAATAGCCCATATGTAAAAATGCACCATCTCTGAATGGAGCTGGAAAATCTGTTGGATCATCTGTAGTTTCAGCCCCGAACTGCAAAGCGACTCTGATTTGATCTGCCGAGAACAAAACCACCTGATTGTTCACTGTAGCGCGCATAACCGGAGGGTCAACTCTACAGTCATATTCTACCGTTTGCCAGAGATCTTCAATATTCGGTAGAGAGATGGGGAGAGTTGTAGTGATGGCGTGAAAAATGCGTGAGCGAACGACGAAGGAGATGATCTCACGATAATCGTCGACACCACTAGCATCCGGATCCAAAGTGATATACATGTTGTGACCCGGAAAGAACTGTCCGGTTTTTGTCACCACCTTCGTCACCACCAGCACCACCAGCTCCTGCTACAGCTGCCATATCTGCACAACAAACGGTCTAAGTTAGAATATCGATAAAGCAGATCATAACTTCGCCTGTTACCATGTGCGAAGTTATGATAACATCTTATGTGCAGGCGAAGTTATCCATATGGCGAAGTTGAGTACAACTTTGCCTTAACCTTAACTTCGCCTGATAACAACTTAGAACTTTTAATAATATTAAGCAGCAGGCGAAGTTAAACCTTAGGCGAAGTTGAGTATAACTTCGCCTAACCCTAACTTCGCCTGAGAACAACCAGACTAAATAATTAATTTAAAAATGAGCTGGCGAAGTTGTGCCTAGGGCGAAGTTGAGAACAACTTCGCCTAAACCTAACTTCGCCTGAATCTGAAACGGCGTAAATTATTATCCGATCAAGGTTTTGTTTGGTGTTTCTGAGAAGAACACATGAGAAGATAGTAATATCAAGACCTAGAAGATTAAATGGGTTACGAACACATTAGAAACATGAAGTTTATCGGGTGTTTAAAAGGTTGCATGAACTAAGTTATGAATCGGACCAAAGAGGCTTCTGATTAACACCATTAATATGAAATACAGATTAAACCGATCATACCCACCTTTAACACGGACAAGAAATTGATAAAAAAGAGTTCGATTCAAGGATCAAGTTCGCCGAGGTTGGTTGTTTGGTTATAAGTTCGCTGGGGTTTGAGAGTTTTTAAAGAGTTTGACCAAGTTGACCCCTTATATAGGTTTGAAAATACTCAGGCGAAGTTAAGGTTAACTTCGCTTACCCTTAACTTCGCCCCTGAACAACTTCGCCCTTATACTTTACCAGTAACTTCGCCTATTTTATTTACAAACAGGCCCTTACAATTTGATCAAAATGCAACTGTCTTTTAAAATTCTCCGTTAAAGGTTTAAACTTTACGATCAAAGAACCAAGTAACCAAGTTTTAAACCATAAAACAAAATACGCAATGAAAATTTTAGTAATTAAATAAACGGGATCAAATTTCCGTCTTGACGAGAACCTGCATGTTTTAGAAAAGATCCGAATAGGAATCATACTAATTAAGTGACTGTCACATAGATTCATGTTCAGCGGTATTATGACATAAAGAAACAGGTTGTAAGCAGGTATAAAACTTAGTATGGTTTTCATCGCTTCTGTGATACGGATTAGGTTCAATTAAGCTCAAAATTTAGATGGACATCACATGAGAGATTGTGATGCCTCCTATCAATTCTCAAAGCGTATTTAGCTTTCCCCAAGCCACCTCGAGTTGACCTCGACCCGTAGTGTCTGATTAAATAGTAAGTACATATAGATAATTAGAGTCTTCTTCCCGTTCTCTTTCTTGCCTCTTGATTGATATTTGTAACAACATAAGCTTCAGAAGGCTTAACAACATTTTTTTTAATAAAGATGTTAGTACAGCTTCAATAGTAGACTACTGTAAGTCCCGAATCTGGATCACTGCAGGTACTTGACACACCATCTTCTCGGGAATCAGAACACTCACGGGCTCGTGTATGACTGGGTAATCACTTTTCTGCCTATCATTCGGAAAGATGTATATGGAGACATGCACAACTCAGAATGATTCTCCACATTAAATCGAGGAGATTTAGTTTGTATCACATCTACTTTTACGCACCATATAAAGCTACCATAACTTACAATGGATGTTCTAGAGTCTTTTAGGCCTAATAACTTCACCAGTTAAGCACACATAAATAGTTTTTCTATCACTTTCCAAGGTTGGATCAATTTTCTTTTAAACATTGTGTTGAAACTTCTTACGAAGTTATAGACTTGAAAAATTATATCATTTCCCTTAAAAAAAATTTAAAATTCTATCGCCCCAATCAAGTCAAAGTCTTCAGGTAAACGGCTATCCTGAAGATCCAATGGATCAGCAGGACCGACCACATACGAGTATGTGTCATCCTAACTAAGTATGAACAACTAAATTTCAGCGAAAGAATAAAAACCCATCATAAACCGCCCCGGTCACTTTCAGTTATCTGGTTAATGACTATCCTCATAATCTACTAGTAGAAGTAAGGACCAAACATATCCGAAGATATGTTATTCAAACTGAAGCAACCGACATAATTCTAAGCGGTAGTGATTTTTTTTATAATAAAAACGAAAAACAAGGTTACTCGGGATTGATCATCCCATTCAGCTCAACAAGATTTTGAAAACGGGTTCGGTCAAACACTTTAGTAAAAAGATCGGCGAAATTATCCAAAGAATCAACCTTTTCAAGCACAATTAATTTTTTCTTAGCACAATCCCGTATAAAATGATGACGAATGTCAATATGTTTAGTTTTGCTGTGTTTGACGGGATTGTTAGTTACTGAGATTGCAGTAGTGTTATCAATGCAAATAGGAGTTTGAGTGAAATTCAGACCGTAATCGCGCAATTGCTGTTGTATCCAAAGAACCTGGGAGCAGCAGTTTGATGTTGCCATGTACTCTGCTTCACAGGTGGAAATGGCTACTGAGGTCTGCTTCTTGCACTGCCACGACACCAATCTTCCTCCCAGAAACTGACATCCACCGGTTGTTGACTTCCTGTTCTGATTGCAACCTCCATAGTCAGAATCCGTGAAAGCTACCAAATCCAGTTTTCCCCCTTTCGTGTACCACAATCCCAACTTAGGCTTGCCCTTGAGATACCGCAATATTCTCTTTACTCCCTTCATGTGAGATTCCTTCGGGCTTGCCTGAAAACGAGCATAAAGACAAACGGCAAACATAATATCAGGTCTAGATGCAGTTAAATACATTAAAGAACCTATGATTGCTCGATATTGGGTGGGATCAACGTCTTCATCACTGTCAGAATCAGCACCCAGTTTGTGGTTGACGCAAACTGGAGTATCAAATGGGGTGCTATCGTCCATCTTGAAGCCTTTGAGCACATCATGGACATATTTTGTTTGATGAATAAACATCCCATCTTTCTTCTGATCTACCTGCAATCCCAAAAAGAAAGTTAATTCGCCCATGGCGCTCATTTCAAACCTCTTTTTCATGACTGCTTCAAAATCCTGACACATGGTGACTTTTGATGCAGTAAAAATGATGTCGTCCACATAGACTTGAACGAGTAGAAAATCTCCCCCTTGTCTCTTGACAAACAGCGTGCTATCGATCTTTCCTCTTTCGAACCCATTCTCAAGCAGGTAATCGGACAAGGTTGCGTACCAAGCACGAGGGGCCTGATGTAGCCCATATAAAGCTTTATTCAGTTTGTACACATGATCAGGAAAATCTGGGTCAGGGAATCCCGAAGGTTGTTCAACATACACCACCTCATCGACTTTACCATTTAAAAATGCACTTTTCACATCTAACTGAAACACTTTCATCTCTTTGTGAGCAGCAAATGCCAAAAATAGTCGAATTGCCTCCAATCTTGCCACAGGGGCAAACACTTCGTTGTAGTCGATTCCTTCTTGTTGATTAAACCCTTTTACTACCAACCTTGCCTTGTTCCGTATGATTATTCCTTTCTCATCTCTCTTACATTTAAAAACCCACTTTGTGCCGATAGCAATGACATTCCGTGGTTTTTCAACTAATTTCCATACTTCCATCTTCTCAAACTGTGCTAATTCTTCTTACATGGCCTCGACCCACGAGCTATCCTTTAGAGCCATATGATAATTCTTTGGTTCAATCTGGCTGATGAAGTAGGTGTACAAGCATTCATTTATGAAACCTGTGTCTTTAATGCTTGCGTAAACACATGTGTGTTCATCCAAACTTCTTCTTGTTTGAACACCGTCAGACAGATTACCTATCACATTCTCCAAAGGGTGATTTTTGTGAACTCCAGTAGTCTGAACTGGACCGACTTCCAGATTGTTTTCTAAATTCGAAGAGAGTTCATCAGTGGGTGATTGATGTTGAGAGTGAAATGGATTGTAGAATTCATCTTCAGTAGAGGCAGCAGGAGTATCAACGGCACTTGACGAGGAAGGTTGACTTTCATCGTATCGCGGACGTTGCACAATATTTTCCTCCTCGTCATCCAGAATCTGTGAAGCAATTTTCTCATCAACTTCTGCAAAAACCAAGTAAGGCATATTAAAAGATTTGAACAGTTTATCATAGTCGAAAGCTTCAGCGGGTCCCATGCTAGGCTTTGGTGATTTGTAATTCGTAATGTCAGTGTTACATACCACCTCAACCTTGCTGTTCGATAAATTAAAGACTCTTCTGTTGGGAGTCCCAACAACATATCCGACTAAAATACCTTCGTCGGCTTTTTCACCAAATTTTGAGTTTGTCTTTAATATCGTACATGGGGACCTGAAAGGTTCAAGACCATTCAAGTTTGGCTTTCTACCACGCATGAGTTCATAACAAGTTTTATTTAATCTTTTAACAGTTAAAACACGATTAAGGATATAACAGGCTGTGGCAACAGCTTCAGCCCAAAACACCACGGGAAGTTTAGCATCTGCCAGCATGGTTCTGGCTCCTTCGATTAGCGTTCTATTCTTCCTCTCAGCTACCCCATTTTGTTGCGGAGTATACGGGGCGCTGTACTGATGTTCTATCCCTTTCTGTAAGCAGAACATCTCCATCTGGTAGTTCTTGAATTCTGTACCGTTATCACTCCTGATGTACTTAACTTTTCTCCCAACAATATTTTCAACTTTGGTAATCAAGTTAATTACCAACTGAACTGTCTCATCTTTTGCCTTCTGAAAGTATACCCAAGAGTATCGAGAGTAATCATCAGTTACAACCAAGCAGTATGACGTTCCACCTAGACTCTTTACATTCACGGGACCAAAGAGATCCATGTGAAGTAGGTCTAGGGTACTGACAATTTAGTTAACCTTCTTGGAGTGATGAGGTTTTTTGTGTTGCTTTCCCTTCTTGCACGACAAGCATTGATCTTCAAAGTTGAAATTCTTCAAGGGAACCCCAAGCACCAGCCCATTCTTGACAATGTAATTCATTTTACGAAGATGTATATGTCCCATTCTTCGATGCCATAACTCTGACTCAGACTCAGTTGCCTTTGACAGAAGACATGATTCTTCTGTTGTCATCTCAGTTGACCTCATATCCATTACATACGTGTTCTTTTCTCTTGGAGCTCTCATCACCACCCAGGCCTCTGGTATCTTGAAACCAGGATAAAGAACGATTGCCTCATTTTTAGTAAAATGCACCGTGTATTCTTTGTCACAAATTTGAGACACACTCAACAAGTTATGCTTTAACTCTTCCACATAATTCACCTTCTCTAACTTCATTTTTCCATTTGTCACCGTTCCTATACCACTGATTCTACCTCCATTCTCTCCAGCGAAACTAACCCTTCCTCCTTGAACAGATTTCCAGTCATGTAACAAATTCTTGTTACCAGTCATGTGCCGGGAACAGCCACTGTCAACAACCCACAGATTGTTTATAGCTCTGTTTGATTGTTCCTGCATAATTAAAGAAATAGATTAAAATCCAGGGACCCAAGACCTACTGGTCTTGGGTCGATTAAATCTGTTGACCGGCATCCAGTACTTTGGTTGCCCAAAGTCAGTTTGAGGATGATTTCTGTAAATTCTGAAAGGAAACCTTCTCGAGGATTGACTATGAGGCCATCCATACCTTAGTGAATTAACTGAATTATTATTTTTGGTTTGATAGTTAACTGGGAAAAAATGAGACCGATTTCTTTGTAATCTTGGATTAGTCCAAGGTCTCAAATTTGGTGTGTACGCCTTCTACGAGTATTATAATTAATATACGTTTTATTCTCAGTTTTCGGAGGCCTCATACATCTAGATTTTCTCTGGTTTAGAGGACAATCAGCAATAAGGTGTCCTACTTGATTGCATCTGAAACAACTTCTGTTTTCAACTTTCGTCTCAACAGTTGTTACAGATGTAGAGGTTGCATTACTACCCGTTTGTCTAACATATGGTGGGACAAACGGATTTAGGGAAGAATTCTTTTCATTTGGCTTATATTCCTCCCCACGTTTTAGTAGCACTACCTCTTCTTTTATCTCACCCGATTCGGATGACTTGTCCGAATTTGATGAGACAGAGCTAGGGACAGAAATCTCAACCTTAGAAATTGACTTACTTGTTTCGCTCTTATTAGCTTCAGGTTCTTTAGTCGAAATTTTGACTGGAACTGTCTGACTAATCTCAATATCAGCAGATTTCTGATTACTAGGATTATAAGTATAGTTATTGTTATACGGTGGTGGAACTTCAGAAAATCCAATTCCCCCTTTATTAACCAGGGAACGTTGAACACTTATGACGTGATCTAGCATTGCAGATGAATTTCTAAATTGTTCAATTTTTCTGTTTAGTACTTTTACCTGGTAATCAGCTATCTGTTTATCCTTTTCAGCAATTAGTTTGGTTTTTTCTTCTAACACTTCATAACTAAGATCATTTACTTGTATTTTATCAGCTAAACTGGCTTTAAGACTTCTTATGTCCTTTTCACTAGCTTTTATTTTTACCGAGTAACTGTTTTCTCTATTTTTAGTATAGTGATGATCTTCTTTTAACGTTTTAAATTGTGCGTCCAAACTAACAAACTGATCAGTTATTGTTTTCAATTGCTCAGACAGATTTTCACATTGCACACAATGAAGTTCAGAACTTACCTCAGAGAGCTGATCGTTCACTTCTGCCATATATGCTTGATTTTCTCCTGTCTCCCTCTCACTTCCTCCAGTTTCGATATTTACCAAATTAGCTTGTTCGAACACTTCCTCAACTTGTATATTCCAGTTGTATCCACCATTCTGTCTAGATACCATAGCCCTATTCTCACTACCTCCCCCATTCTGTTGTGCATGCCTGTTCTGACTTCGTTCGACTCTCTCATTTGTACATTCCTTAGCAAAGTGACCATTTTGTTGACAGTTGTAACATCGAACCTTTGATTTATCAAACCCTGGTCTTTCTCCAATGAACTTTCTACCCGTTTTCTTCATGAATCTCTTTACCCTTCTTACTATCATAGCCATCTGCCACTGCAGATCCATCTCTTCCAAATCATCAGCATCGATCTGATCATAGTCTTCATCCAAAGTTGCAGGGTCGACTATTTTACCTTTGATGTAGTTCTCATAAGATGCAATGAAGGATGCATAGAGAGCAAACTGTTGTTTAGCTGATTTAACACTCATGGGCATCTGTGAGTAGTTGTAGCTCGGAACATTTGACGAGAAATTACCAGTTGTGGCTTGAGGTTTTGAAGGATTACTACCTCCAGCTACGAAACATACGTAGCCATCCATATTGAGAATCACATTATCATCTCAAGTTGAGTTGGAGTTTGATTCTCCCTTTGAGTAGTAGGCAGAGGATTCTGATTTTGAACTTGAACTTGGAGTGACTTTCGCACCATACATTCCCGGATCCTGAACCTGATCAGTTGGTGTCTCCTTCCGAACCATGTTAAGTTCAAAATTTCGTAACTTATTGACTGCTGTTTCCAAATCAATATTGGCAAAATCTTTATCCTCTCTCATCAAAACCGTGTACATTTCCCATTTCGGTGGAAGAGCATCAAGAAGTTTCTCTACTACCTCTTCTTCTTTGTATTCAATGGAGTAATTGCTAAGTTCGGTCATCAGGTGATAATATCTTGTGATGATATCGTCAAGTGATTCATTTTTCAGATACTTGAATACAGAGAATTGGGTTTTTAGTAGCTTTGTTTTGGATGCACGTATCCCTACATTACCTTCATATCGATTTTCTAGTGCTTCCCATAGCTCTCTAGCAGTTTTGTACTTCTTGAAGGTATGAAGAATCTCTTGTGGAAGAGCCATTGTTATTGCTGCATGAGCTTTACTTTTTGCCTCATACATTTTCTTTTCCTCCTCTTCCATCTTATTGTACTTCTTAATTTGTTCACGACCTTCAAACAAGGATGTTGGTGGAATGTATCCATCTTGAATGCAGACCCACATCTTAGCATCTTGATACTTCACATATTGTTCAAACCGATCTTTCCATGCAACGAAATCGGTACCCTTAAGCATTTTTGGAGCATTAGTTGCTGAACCGGCTTCAACCTCCATTTTTACCAGTTCTGTAATGTTTATTGAAGTCATAGTTGAAAGAAACACGACTCGAAATACAAAGAAAGTATAATTTTTTTTATTTTTGTAAACAGTTCTCAGGTAGCGAAGTTATGATAACCTCGCTTGAGGATAATTTCGCTTGAACTCAACTTCGCTTAACAACTTAACTTCGCTTAACTTCCTAACTTCGCTGTTGACAACTTCGCCTGCTCTTAACTTTGCTTAAACCCTACAAACGATGACGGCAACTTCGCCTGACGAACACAAAGTTTTTGCAGGTTTTAATTGGACGTATTGCGAGGTATGCGAAGGTGTATTGGGTTATATTTGATGGTGGGAGATGGGCAAGACACAAAAATTAGATATTTCAACGTAAACTCGTTCCGCGAATAGTCGAACGGAACGATCTTAACACCCGTGTGATAATCCGAACCACACAATCACGAGCAAATGCTCTAATACCAATTGTAGGTTCCCAGCCGGATCTACACAGGAATATCTCGTAACACGAGGGTGCGGAATCCCCACGTAATACGATACGAGCGTAAGATATATAATACGTTGAGACGATACACAAACACACGTGACAATACTAATAAACACGTTTGTATTGCAACACTTCAACACGTGATCTCAATATCACTTACACGTTCTCCAAAAAACTTTACAAAAACAAAGTCGAAGTTAGGATATATAATCCTCGACAACTTCGCCTAACAGACTAGGCGAAGTTGTCATAACTTCGCTTGCCACCAAGTTCGCCTACATCCTAGGCGAACTTGTGTAAAACAATATTCTAAACCAAAACAAACAATCTAACACGATTACAGACACATACAAAACACTAAATTCTGAACTACTGACATTATGCACCAACATCAATAATTGTTGCTTTTGACTAAGTATTGTACTTATTGGTGTCGCACAATCTTAAAAACATGTGCTAATTATTTCACTGGGTTTATTTCATATTAATCAAACAAATAGTGTATAAATAGTTTGATAATAAATGTAATGCTCATTTTTATTGTTCTTGGCACTCTTTCTATCTAGTTTTATTTTACATATCATTTTGACTGTTTATAAACTTTGTACATCATTCAAATATTTTTGGTTAATTATTCTGACAATTTGTCTCATTAATTAAAAAGGGTGATTTAGATAATTTTAATATATTTATGAGTTTGTGTGAGTTTACTTAAATTACACAACAAATCAGCATCAACTCTAGTCCTTATTGTAACAACTCAATTAGACAGACATATACGTCTAGGTCCACAAAAGTTTTTCTTTTAAGAAACTAGGGTTAGGATTCGTCATCAACCCGTTAATCGGGTAAAGATGTTGATTATGATATTTTTAAGATACTTGTGAGTTTGTTTGACTTTACATACTTAAATTACACAACAAATTAGTATCGACTCTAGTCTTTATTGAAAAAACTCATTGCTTTAGATCTCTACGTCTAGGTCCTCAATTTTTTCTCTCTAAGAAATTAGGGTTAGGAATTCATCAACGACCCAACAATCAGGCAAATATGTTGATTTGGATATATATAATATATTTATGAGTTTGTGTGAATTTATTCAAATTTCACAACCGGCCAGGTCAACTCTCTACTCTTTATTGAAATAACTTATTGTTTTAACCTTGACGTGCATAGTCCAATTTTTTTTTTCCGTTTACGTAACTAAGGTTAGGAATTCATCGATTTATATACCTGACTGTTTCTGCTTGAGCCGTTGGTTTCAATAGACCCAACAAACTAGTATAAAATCTCATGGATGTAGCTCGGTCAATAAGCCAATAACGCGTGTTCTTTTTATCGTAATCAATTAATGGGTGTTGATTTTTTTGCTAAAAAATAAGTCAATAACCCATTTCTACTTTTGACTGCTTGTTGTTTTTAACGATGATGCAATCATAAAACTGCGTTGTAATTATTTCATTAATGAGGCGAAGAGGGTAAAATAGTTTGATAAAACTCATATATAATTGTTCTTCGTTCTCTTTATATCTAGTTGAATTTCACATATCATTATGAGTTTTATTAAAGTTTATGCATTGTTTAATTCTTCTTGGCTAATTGTCATGACAATTATTTCATTTAATTCGGGGGTTATTTCATTAATCTGACAAAAACTAAAGAGAGTGCAAATATTTTGATAATATATGTAAAACTCATTTCGACTATTCTCATTTCTCTTTACATCTAATTTTATAATATGCCAAACCAATCACACTTAATAAAATTAGTTAACTTAAAACGTAACCAGATAACCATCACCACCCACAAAATATTGTATTTCATCGCCACTTGCAACTTGCCTACACCATCACCTTCCCAAGCCCCAACTCACCACAACGTTGTTGTATCCATATAGCAACCACCATCTCCGTTGTCAACTCACTCGACTCTTTCACCGCCACTTGTCATCATAAAAATATAACACCCGAACCAATTTTGATAACTTTCTTTTCCATAAAAATGAATAACTTCAACATGTCTTCACTTTGGTCCGACCCCATTTTACCCAAAGGGTAATAGGGCACCTTTGGGTACCCTCCTTTCGGGTAGAGTTTGCATAGCGAGTAGCCAGCTCTTTCACTTGTTCCCGATAAAATATGAGGAGAAAAAGAGATGTGTTCGTGTGTGTAGAGGAGAGAGAACGTTGGTTGGGCAGTTTCTTGCGATAACACCGCCTCTAGTGATGGATGTTTGGCTACTACCTTTACCGCCCTAAACATTACTAATATGTTTTTAAACAACCCGCTTTAACCTAACCTAAATAATGTTTGACTCAAAACCATAATAAAAAAAAAACATTAAAACTTAGAACCAATGGCTATAAACATTAATAATAACAAAAATAATAATATACTTTAGATTCAAAATATTGCATGTATCAATCAATCAATAAACCCTAAACCCTAAAACCTAACAGTACTCGGACCAAAACAATTAACATTCATAACCTTCTTCATCGACTCCGCCTTCGTCTTCTTCAACCTACACTTCCCACCACCCGCCAAATCAGAACCCACAATCAACGACCTCGAAGACCGATCACCACCACCACCACCACCCGACTTATTACACGACCCAATCTTGGTTTTTGCATGGTTATGAAGTGACCTAATGGGCCCATTCCATCTTGCAAAACCTTGATCTTTCAACCCTATACTGGCCACCACTAACCATGCTTTGATTGTTGATCCACTGCTCATATTGGGTTTGGTTTGGTTGGTGATTTGGGTGGTGGGTTATATTATATATGTAGACAAGGTGTTTGATTAAATGTCTGAAACAAGGTGTGGGTGGATTATTGCCCAAGGTAGCTGCTGCTAGTTATTAATATTTTGGACTTTGGAGTCGATTTTATTATGGATCGTGTGGTGGATGACTATGGGCTTTGGGCCTTAATAATAATAATAATAATAATAATAATAATAATAAGTATTTGGATGCTGTATATGTTAAAACACATATGTAGCGATTTATTAACGTGCATTCAGTTGGTATGGTTAAGTTTGTGATGATATTGACACTAAATTGAATAAACTAATCCGTTAACATAGAAGACAATTGTGACAGCCGTATAACTTATAATGATAAAAATATAACATATCAAAAAAAGAAATTCAATTTATGATCAAAACACACGAATTCGGTTGTTACGGGTGAGCTTCGGTACAGTACTAGTACTAAACCCAGGAATTATATTCGTAAATGCTCAAAATACTTGTATAGTTTATGATAAAAAATAATAATAACATATTTAAAACGACGATTATTCGGTTTGTAAAACCTTGGAGTTGCGGTGACAAACCACTTTTGGAATATTTCAGTATTTTGGGCAAAAAGTTTAAGAATGTTTTTGGTTCATTATTCTTTTGAAGTGTTAAAAGTCTTGTTCAACTTTTTAAGTCTCAAAACAGTAACCTAGCAGGTCAATATAAGTCGTTTCAAAAGGTAAATATCATTAAAATGGGTTCGAGTGGCAATGATGGATGTTAGTGATGGTAGTCGAGGTGGCGACAACGATGGAGGTACCGACAATGATCCATTTATAATTTTAAAAGATACGAATGAATTATAAATAACCTTTTTACTCAAATCAATTGATAATGTCAAGATTCTCCTTGTACTCATGTTATCCCATAACTATAAGACCACCCGTAGTGGCAGCTTTGCCACCCACGTTATGGAGGAAAACGCGGGGTACACCGCCCCCCCCCCCCCCCCTGCGTTATGTAATTTTCTTTTTCCCTGGCATTTTCTACAAAACGCAAGAATGGGCACGCATATCATTATTATTATTATTATTACTCTATTAACCTTCTTAAAACGTCGCCGTTCCTCTCATTCCAAAACCAATCACACGTCACCACGTGGCGCATAACCCCTGGATGTGGAGAGTTATGACTACAGCCTGTTTTTGTACAAAATCATAACTTTGACTGGACGCCACGTGGCGCATAACCCCTGGATGTGAAATTTTATGACTACACATGGTCTAAGGAATATCATAGAGAAAGACTATTTCTTTTTAAGTGGTAAATTACAAGCGTTATAAGTATAATTGTTGTCAAAATAACTCGTGACTCAAAGCTTTCTCGAAACAGCCCATAGTTAGCTATAGGTAATTCTTTAAAATAAAGTAAGCATCAAATTTTCTTTTGTGACACTATAAATAACTAACATATTTTCACACAACAATTCCTAGATTTATTTCAAAAATAGAAGTTAAAACATATATCAAAGTGTTAGTTATGCAGGCCATAAAACATATAACAGATGCAACAGAAATAAGATTCCAATGGACCCCAACAACTGAAACCAGTGGCTGTTTCTTCTAGAATATAAAAACAAGGACAATACTTATAATAAAATAATGAATTTGAGCATGTGCCCATTCACTTTTATGTCTCACCATTAAAAAAGTGTACTAATATATTCTAAATAAATCAGTAGTTGCATAATTTAATTTATTTAGATAAACCCAAACACAAAATAATTTTATTCAAATTAACTTCGGTCTTGATTATCACCCTTGAATATTATTTTCATTTCTTGAGCACCACCTTTCAAGGTTGACGTTTTAGTGTTGGCGGTCCAGTGATAAAGACAAAGTCTCTTAAATACATAAAGTAAAAGCTTTGAGTGAAGCGATTGTTATGACGACATGGTGGGAGTTGTGGAGATTTTTGAATGACTACGATATTTAGAACACTAACAAACATCGGAGAACATCGTTAATTTCACTTTTTGTTGGTGGTCCAGTGATAAAGACAAAGTCTCTTAAATACATAAAGTAAAAGCTTTGAGTGAAGCGATTGTTATGACGACATGGTGGGAGTTGTGGAGATTTTTGAATGACTACGATATTTAGAACACTAACAAACATCGGAGAACATCGTTAATTTCTCTTTTTGTGGTTTACGAATAGAAATTAGAAGGTGGATGCAAAAACGTGTTGTCTATGTAATTGTCCTGTTTAGTCAGTGATATATGAAGCTTATACCGTTCCCAAAAAAAAGTTGGCATAGGCAGATTCGTGTGATTCGGTTATGTCTGTTTAGCCATCCGACTGAAAATTTGGAATTCCATACTGACAGTTTAACCTTACGTATGTTTTTCATTCTAAATATTTTAATGCAACCTAACTATTTTGAAAATAAAAATACAAATGCCGCTTCAAACAATAAACCACTAAAACCAGCCGGACCAACCGACCCACCCAACCAGGCTGGTTTTGGTTAGGTTTGTCATTTTTTGAAACCATAGTTATAACTCGGATAGAATTTCATCAAAACCAGCCGAGCCACACCGTGAACGCCTCTAAACACAATAATAACATGGCATCCAAACTGCATTACACCATTTGAGTCATTTTCATTACTTGTAAATCTACAAGTTTCATTAATGATTTACAACTCTAGTCAATCTCCAACTAAACTTCCAAACCAATCCCATATCAACAAATCAAAGCTAAAATCATAATAAAATAGAATGAACAAATTTCATAACCGAAACAACAACTAACTCACTTGCGATATGTGAAAGTCTTCGGGCAACTGGAAACTAGGCGCTGCACCAAACTTTCGTTGTTCTTCAGATATGTCTACAACGGCCTCTTCTTCATCGCTGTCACACTCGTTATCCTTTGGAGTGCGAGGGGTGTTAGGGTCATACACGCTTTTGGACGGGTAGGTTCCAGTTGCTAACATGCTCACTTGACCCGAACATGAGATTTCTATTGTCACAGTGTCGTCGTATTTTGGCAGAGGTTGTTTCCATGGCTCCCCATCCATCCTCATAAACGTATGATCTGTCGCACTCTTACGAAACTCAAAACGAATTCCTCTCGCCTGCAAAATGTAACGGGCCAAAAAATTATAACTTATATATATATGTTGAATACAAAAATATACAATAAAATTGCTACCTGTGCAAGACGGGTCCCATGTCCAGCTGGCGCATATAAAACAGCACCGTGCCAAGCGTTTCGAAATCCGACAATCTCGATAAATCCATCATCAACATATGGAACAGTCCATTCTCTCTGCTGATTATAAGTATATGATTTTGAAAATTTAATTAGCAGCAGTTAGTTTTAAAAAGGTCAAAGATTAATGAAAAGTCAAAGGCTGACCGCACTGAGTCTTCGTTTGCTTGGCATGCCCCATGGATTAAGTCCACCAGAAAAGCTAGGCAAGTTGAGGCAAATGATTGACCGGATGCTGTCGATTAAACGCAAGTTTTAATTACATTTTGAAAATATGAATTCTAAGCAACAATGAAATACGGAGTAAGTATAAAACTTACGTGGGAGGTATGGTGAGGGCTTCCCATAGACCTGGCTTTTTCATGATCGAAACATTTGCCAGTTGTGCTATATTCCTGTCATAAGAGCACATAATGTGAATTAAACGTAATCGATCTTAAAAATAGCTTAATAACAAAATAACCACTGATTCAAATAAAAAATGTTGAATTTGAATCCTTACCATGAAGATGGTTGAGAAAGTGAAGCCCAAAACCACCCTTGTGAGCATGTGAGCTTTGCATATGCGCTCTGTTCGTTAAAAAGTTATTCCACAAGAATAAGTAAAAGACTTAAAAGATTAAACATATAACTTACATGAGTAAGCAGTATAGCAATACCTTGTTAGATGCCTGATTTTTGAACTTTTCTGGATTTAATTTTCTTTCGGTGTGAAACCCGTATGACACTTGAGCATCCATTCCTATAATATTAAACAACAGATAATAATTAGAGCCCTAAAGAAGTTAAAAATTTGATGATAATTATGATAACGCCTGGATTTAAAACACTTACCCATGCTGAAGTAGTTCCAAAATCCTCCACGAAATGTGCGGTACCCTTGCTGCAAAAAAGTATCAAATGTTCATTAAACAATGTTAAAAACAGAAAGTGGTTTCTAATGTTATGGCATACATAAATTTTTGATTCTTAAGCACATTGTAAGATAATTAGGGGGTACCTTGTCTAACGCATCTGATTGGTCGACACGGTGGACTGCATGTAAAGAGTGTGGTAGGTCCAAAGGTGGTATGGGGTCACAAGCACCTTCTTCTCGTGTTGGAACTTTCATTCGCATGAGAACGTGCCAGCTGGGAGCACCAAAAAATGTAAATTTAGCAACTTTTATTTCTAATATTTAGAGTATGAAGTGTGTAAATTCAAAATTTTGTTTTTATTTTGCATTGAGTTGCAGCCTTCCTGATTGTCAATTTCACTTTAGTCAACAGATATTGTCAAACATCTAAAAGTCTCTAAAAATTGCACTCTTTTAATTATCAGTAGAATGTGACAATGTGCAAAAGTTACAGCCAATAACTGACTTCAGATGATCCAAGCAAAGATGAATTAGAAATTTGAAATAATCTAATTCAAGAAGAAGTAACTTTTTTAAACAGAAAAATGTTATAAGGAAGGCATTGATTCTTTCTGCTTCTATATTGGTCAACTTAGTTCCAAATAATATGATAGACTTCATTTATTATGCCACTTGGACCACCTTGACAGGTGGATACCAGCAATATTCAACTTAAGCTTCATATACAAAATTTTCAAAAAAAGAACTTACCTATCAACCTTCATCTCTTTAGCATCTTTAACTTGATTAAGAAACATCTTCACAGATTCAAGGTCGGTGCCAGGGTTTTTCTTCCCCTATAAGTCAACATAAATAATTATAAGCTTCTCATTCATACGAAAAATGTCAAACAATACAAAATTTAGGACCATCATACCCATCCAAATGCAAATGGTAGATTATTTCCAGTTCCTAGCGGCACTGTGGCAACCGGAGGCGGCTGAGTTAAGTGGAGATCAGAAATCACTCCAAGAATCCAACCCGCAGTTCCATCACCGCCTGCAACCTAATACACACATATCTCATAAACACACTAACAATAAAACAATAGCATAATAAAAACTGATAATAACATTAACAAACTTACTATAATTCTTAACCTCCTCTGGATTTCTGGGGCCAATGAGTCTCCATCATGCTTGAGTTTCTCTATATTAAAATAAAACTGGTGTAACACCTTATCTGGAGCGTTTTCATTCATATCAAATACCTATAATACCAACCATAACATCAGAGATATGTATAACATTGTAAATAATTTTATTCATGTGCAGTTAAAATATAGGTAACCTGATTTTTGTTTAGGAGTGTTTGGTAGCTGACTAAAAGCTCTCCACCTAACTGTCCACCACTTTTCGAGTTCACAAAAACTATCACCGGAGACGAAGGAACATGTGAAGGTTTTTTAACTTCTGATTCACGTAACATTATGTAATCCGGTATCAAAAAGTCCTTTAAGCTGTCATCTTCAGAATCACAAGTTACTGTTTCTTGACTGCAAGAATAATTTGGTTGAGTAAGGTTCTGTTTGAATTTTAATTATTTAATAAAACTTATGAAAGAAGAAAGAATAAATTCTTAAGATTCTAATTGATCCAAACTGTTTTAACAGATATACAAAGAATAGATTCCTTTCGTGATCAAAACTACTTCAAATTCAGGAACAAGTCAATATCAACATATGATCTGCCCTTCACCAAAATTAATTTTTTCAAAAAATCAGATTTCACAGAAAATCAAACATAACACGGCTACACATAGGACTGTAAACGAACCAAGCGTGTGGTGATCCATTCGCAAAACCATTTGGCGGGATGTTCGTTTACGTTTGTTCATTTAATAAATGAACGAACATGAACAAGAAATTTCATTCGATTAACAAAATGATCTAACATGAACAGTGACCATATTTGTTCAACTGTGTTCGTGAACGCTCGATAATGTGTTCGTTTATGTTTGTTCAAAGGCTATTATAACTTTTAATAACTCTTCTAATGTTATCATATAAATTTAAGCAAAATTATTAACAACAAAACAAAAATACATATATGAGTATTATGTGATCATTTATATGTATAATTAACACGTGTTCGTGAACGGCTCACAAACAAGAAATTCCGTTCGGTTAGCTTTTCGTGAACCGTTCGTTTCTCCGATAAAAGCTTAACGAATGTACATCAACAACAAGGCCTTGTACGGTTCTGTTCAGTTTGTTTACAGCCCTGCCTACACAGATCGTAATTAAAAACCAAAATCTAACTCTACAACGACACTTCATCAAACCTTCAAACTCAAAAACCGTTAAATCAAGCACATAGCCTAAACAGAATCCAAAACCTAACGCAACAACAATTCATCAAAAGTTCATTTCCTTAATGAATGAACACGAACACGAACATGAAATTTCATTATGTTAGCTGTTCATGAACCGTTCACTTGTCCGATAAAAGCTTAACAAACGAACATAAACAAACTCTACCGCAAACAACGAGTCACCAAACATTCAAACTCCAAAACACGTAAAATCAAACACATAACCTAACCAGATCCTAATCGAAAACACATTCATATCAAACTCTGTGAAATCAAACGCAATTCAACAACAATAACATCAAACCCTAGCGATTCATATATATATATATATACGTAATAAGCTGCATTATTATTATAATACTAAAAATTATTATTATTATTATATTATTATTATTATTACCTGTCCGATCGCACCTTCAAATCCTTTGCCATTTGTTTAAAAACTGCACGGAGACACAACATCGATGATGAATATTCCATCAAATAACGTACACATTAGGTTTCAGTCCGTTTAACACAAATATGTACATATATATAAAGGAATATATATTAATACCTGTATAGAAGCCGTAACAGAACAAATCCAATTGTGCACTCAACCGATTCGAATTTCAACGAACTTTTAATAATAATAATAATCTGGAGATTATGGATTCTTATTATTATTAATAACGGTGTAGGGAGAATGTGAAAGAGGAAGGTGATCGGAAAATTGGGAGGAAATGAGAAGAAGATGAAGAAGAAGAAGACGACGTCAATTTGGTAGTACCGCGTGAAATTTGGTATCGCTTAATATTATTATTGTCCAGACAAATATTTGAATATTCTGTTTTCAATAATCATAATTTTTTTTAATGGTCTAAAATCAGAGAATTGTTTAGCTACTAACGAGATAACTTAGTGACAAGAAATTAATCAGCCGTATAGAGTTCTTAAATGTCTTCAAGATACCTCTAGTTTCGGAAAAACTCATCCATCTCAAGATCTATTGGTGGTAAAACTCGTACGCCCGAATGATCAAACTGGAGATCACAAAGATCCTTATTCTTTCTTTACTGAGCCAACCCCCCCCCCCCCCTCTGCCTTGAAAGTGTTGTTTGTGGGGATTAAATCTTGGTCTTCATTGAGAAACTCAAACTTCCTACAACCAGGGCCCGCTACGTGAAGACGGAAATTTTTTTGGGTCAAATGAGAAAATTATTTTAGGCCTTAAGTAAAATGAACATTTTTTTGGGTTTAAACATTTTAATTTTAAATAGACTTACTTGATTATGATTTGTGTTGTGTAAAAAGTTTTGTATAAAAAATAAGCTTAAAATGTTTTAAATACAACTAAAACCTACAACATTTTGGTTAAATGTTATACCCCTTTGCCACTAGACCAGACTAGTGATTTGTTAAAACATTTATACATATTTTTTTTTATAAAAATACCTATAATTTAAAAAAAAAAAATCGGACCTAGCGAGGTGTCGGGTCTGTAGCCATCGACTACCCTGCCACCCCCTAAGGCAGACCTTGCCTACAACTACAACACATTGAAAAGAACATTTAAGTAAAAATGAATAAATGATGTCTTAATATTATTTGTAATGGTATGTTTAAAAAGTGAAAATGTATGTGAAGTTTTACTAACTTTTTCATCAAAAATGCATAATGATTAAACTAACTTTGTAGTTGGTCTTACACCTTGAGCCCCTTGTTCAGTTAACCATAGAGACTTTCTTCTTTTTGGTGCACATTTGAAAGAAATGTGGAGCGGTTAAACCAAAAAAAGTAGGGTGGGGTGGCAGAGGCACCACCCCACTATTGGTCTAATTAGGGAGAGAATATAATCAATCTTTCAATTGATTTGATGTTATACAACAATAGACTGTTGTATGATTTGTTGGTATAGTTAGGTTACGGTGTATGTTCGTATGGGGTTTTATATGTTATGGGATACACATACACGTGCATAGGGTTATTGTATGGTATGGTATACACATTATATGGCAAGTAACGTGATGTAATATGTCCGTATAGAGAAACATGACCTTCAAAATTGTTATATGTTACTATATCATATATGTCTCAAGAATTTATACAATTGCTAGAGAATGCATAGTTGTGCCAAAGGTAAAAAATGTTGAATTAGCGTTGGTTGTGACACGTATCTTGCGGTGTTACCCTTTAAACTTTATGTACTAACATACGTGATGGTATGGTATAAGTTTGAATGGTCTAGAAAAAATTATATGATATCTTAGTATGAAAAGGTATTTTATCATGAAACGTAAATCCTATCGCTTTTTATAGAATTGAATGACTAATTGATGCTCGAATTTGATAATAGCGGGTTAATGTTTGGAATTGTTGGCAAAGACGGCCCTATATGCTTTTTAAGAAAAGTAACGCCACCAAATATAGAAGCTATCAAATTTGAACGTTTTTAAAAAATTAGATGTAAAGTTTGAAATGGAAAAAGTATATTTTATATAATTATATCTAATGTATCTACTTTTACATTCAACAATATAGGGTGGAAGTCTTTTGTTATGTATATATTTTTTGTATTCATCAATACAAGGTGACAATTTACAGGTTTATTTATTACAAATAGTATATGTAAAAAAACTAAAATAATAATATAGTTTTCTTAATGAAAAACACAAGAAATTTCGGTTTCAGTTTGTATATGATTCTAGTCTTGTGCAGTAACAATTTACGAATAATAAATATTTCATAATAAAATTAGGCCCTTAAAGGTGGTTGAAAAGTTAACATCTAATTTTTAAATTACTGAATTTTAATCAAATTCACATCATAGAAAACGAAAATCAATTCAGCTAATATGGGTCCACGTATTAGATATATTAATAGTTTTATAATTAAAATGAATACGTAAATATAATTAAAATATATAATAATTATAAAAAAAACGATGTGCAATTATTAAATATTTAATAAGGTGTTAATTTCACCTCAATGACTTCAGATCTGTTTTGGTAGATCATGCCATCATGGAGTCTAATATTTTAATCTATCATTATTTAGAGTTAACAATTACTTCATGTGGTTTCAACATGTCATATTTCGAGTTTTAAGTTTAAATATTTGTATTATGTTATTTTATTATTTGTAATAATTTCGGTTACGACTAACTTAAAAATTCTGCTAAAATATTTGTGTAAAATGACTTCTCTACCATTAGAAATAAAAGATGATAAATAATAAAATTCCAACTTTGTTAATTTTTTTTATAAGAATGACTAACTTTAACTAATACACTCAATAAATATAATGCTAAATCTACACTGATGTTTACAACGAGACTAGAATCCTCAATCACCTAGAAAGAACACATCTACTACACACCTTGATTCTGCTTGATCATACTGATGTTTACAACGACAACACCATCTCACGTTGACGATTGAAGATGTTGACACAACCTCCTTGCACCCAAAACCGATCATGCTTCAAAACCGACCCATATTTGATTAATAATAATAACAACTAGATGGTGATTCAATTCATGAGCAAGAGAGGCCCGAATGTTTGGTCCGACATGGTGGTTTATGACTTTGGAACTACGACTACCGAAAGAGAGACAACATATGAAGATGCGTTCATGATTCTGTAGCCGAATGGAACAGATGTTTGGCTGACGACATTTAAGAAGAGATCCTTCTAAACCTAGTTAATAAAATGAATTAGTTGGTCGATTGGATAAAAACCTTCTAATCCCAGTCTCCTCTGACATGAGTGAATCATAATAACCCAAAATTAGTTTTTTTTTAATTCAGATATTAAAACTTAATAGTATAATCCGTACCAAATCACATATAGACTATGTGTGTAATCAACACTATAATTTGTAACATGTATCTTGCTATGCTTTAAGGATGGTTTATTATGTAGAAGTATTATTTGATCAAATAATTACCTACACTTATTATTTTTATATTAGTTATTTATTTATATATTTTTGTATTTAGTTATACGTATATGAGTAAAAGAATAGGGGTGGAGATAGATGTCACTGGTTAGTTAATTAACATGACTTATGAAGACATTAATTATTAAAAAATATTAATTGATTTAGTGGGGTGGCTATAAATCTGCCAGATATGTTAAAATAATTTTTAAAGTCTAATGTCATATTTAAATATTTAACTAACATTACTAAAGGGATCATTTCACCTACTCCAACATATAAACCTTTTGACATCAACCGATGAATATTCACTAATCCTTTCTATAGTTTATAGTTAGTTTACACATAAATTAATCTAAAGATAATAACACTTCAGAAACATTATAAGAAACCGGTATGTCTAAGGCCTCTAGTTATTATTGATCTAATTTGGGTTTTCATTCGTGACCTAAGGTTCAAACTCAAATCACTTGATAAAAATATGACTGAGATCTACAAAGTAAACGTAACGCCATTACGCCAACTTACTCATATTGTTATATTGAATTCTAAAACCACAACCATTAGTTTCAATACATCAAAGAGTTAGCACTGGGTTCAAACCCGAGCAAGGTGCTTTAATAAAAAAAAAGGGTGTATGACTAGCTGCTTAAACAAAAAAAGTTAGCATTATGGTCAATAAGTGTTTCTAGCATGTCTAGTTTGGGCTTAACAACTTAATTTAAAGATGAATTTGAGCTATAAGGGTGGACTACTAGAATACTAGATCTAGAGGTGTAAAGAAAACTGATTCAGAACTGGTTAACCGAAAACCAAACAGAACTTGTTTGTTTCTATACCGGTTTCTACCAAACCGGTTTTCAAACCGAACCAAACCGTTGGTTCGTTTAGCGGTTTGAGTATTTCATAATCAAACCGGTTTTAAAACCGTTTTTTTTTTGTCTTAAACCGGGTCAAGAGTTATCTGTGTTGGCCCGAGCTTAGATTGGCCTGTTGCCTACAAAATCCGTTTGACCACTTATATGAGATGCTTACATGTCCAAGAAGGTTATGATGGTGGTCATGTTGAAAACACACTCGATTTTTCTTACCACTCACAAACTCCAACACCAAAACTAAATACACATATGGCTTTACAGAGAAAACACCATTCATTGCGTATTTCAGAGACATGTAACTGCTCCAAAAGGAAAACAAATGCAAGTCGGTAAAAGTATGTTTTTATTTTTCCGGATCTCATGTGAAAATATTTGGTTCCAAACTGAGAAAAAAATTTTATATCATGTTATTAGGTTCGAAAATAGATTTATGAACTTTTCGTATTAATTTTTTCAATTAATAAGTTATTTAGGATGAGCATTTTGGTTAAGTTTTAAGTTTATAATTTTGAAAAATCCGGACTGAGACGGATATAAAACTAGTTTTTAAAAGTTCACAATAAAGAAATGATCCAGTCATGAAAATTGCTAAATTAGTTTCACCATGAAACATTCAAATACAAGCATTTTAATTGAAATAAAGAAAAAAGTCATAACAATTACAAAGAACTTAAGAAAACAAATACATCCATTTATTATAACAGATTCCATTGGAACAACAAGACCAAATATTGATTATGTAACTGGGAACACACGCAATCGAACTTCATTTGTTTCCATTTTTCTCAAATTTTCGATACAATAACTCAGTTCTTCATCAGATCTTAATAGTATCCAATCTCCAGCTTCGTCACGGTACTTGAGCTTAAAAGTCCCGAGACAATTGAACCTGTTACCAATTTGTTCGACAAGAGTCGAAAATGTTGCTTGCAAGATATGGATAGGAAATTTAATCATATCATCTCCAAGCTCAGCTTTTATAGTTAGGGTATTTTGGTCGAATTTAATGGCCGATGGCTCCCGAATTGCTCCATTGTCTTCTTTATTTGTGTTAATTTGATCAATGGACAAAGTTTTTGCTTTTTTCTTCTCATAATTCGGTCCTGGCCACTCCTGGATGTGAAGATCTTTTACTCTACGTTTCAACGTGGATAAAGATACTATAGCACAATATCAAAGTTGTTAAAATTGTTAAGAAAATTATGATTTTAATATAGAAGATTATGATCAATTTACCTTTAAGGTTATTTGCAGCTTCTTTCATGGTTTTTCCAAATTGTTCCTCAATGACTATTCGAGGTAATACTTTTGGAGTTGTCTTGCGTACCGCCCTAGAAGGTGCAATGTAGTCCCCAACCTTTGCTTTCGTTCCTTCTTCTGTTGGTTTCGGCATTGGTGTTGATCTTTTTCCTCTAAAAATCTCAAACGTTTCAGCTTCGCCAGTTTTATCATTTTTACTTCGTGTAGAACTCTGAGCAACAATAACATCTAACTCGTCACCTAGTTCTATACCAGACGCAAACTTGTAACTTGGCAAACACCTTTTTATTGTAAGGATAATGTCCTCCAAATAATTAATATAGTTTTCTTGTTTGGTGCATACGAATTCAAACGCGTAATTAAAATTGCCGGTGTTGTTACTCCTCAAGCATATTGCAAACGCACTAGTCAAATTATATAATTTATGATCCCAAGTTACGAGCTTATTGCACTGAAGCACATAAATATAGCGTGATCCATAATCTTGCAGTGTCTCTAGTACTGGAAATCCATATGAACCTATTCCACGAG
Source organism: Bidens hawaiensis (assembly GCF_021521415.1). NCBI lineage: Eukaryota > Viridiplantae > Streptophyta > Magnoliopsida > Asterales > Asteraceae > Bidens > Bidens hawaiensis. Next base: position 226,437 of record NW_027493159.1, on the reverse strand, counting down.
GAATTACATTGCACATGCTAAAGTAATTAAGTTAATTAACAAAATCAGTTTTTTCTTTAGTATTTAGATAACCAGTCAACTTGATCGCTAACATTCGTTTCATATGAGGGTCCTCCAAAGGAGATGACAAAAGCACATGACTTTTATCCTCATAAGCGATCCAGACTTGAGCCAGAGCTAAGTTATGTGATTCACAAACGACCTTTAAGGCCTCTTTGATTTCGTCCTTGGCAAGTTTGAGACCATTTATAGTCTGTTTTAGCATTGTAAACATCAGATTTCTAACAAGAATGAAAAATATCATCAATTTCAACTGTTATAAAACACTTTTTTTTTAAATATTTAAGTTGTTACTGGAAGCCTTACATTGTATGGTATAAGATTTTGCACAGAAATCACATTCAGACCAGCTTCCTATGAAGAGAAGTAGAAAACTAGATTAAATGTGTTTAGCAATGATCATATGGATTTTAAATAAAAAAAATATTGAAAGGGCCAAGCAATTCCAAACTCATACCTGTATTGCCATAATCGTTTGCGAAATAAAAAGAGGCACAAAAGCAGTCTCAGAGCTAGAAGCAAACTCGAGAACACCAATACATGAGCTTTGAGAAGGGAAACAAATAGGAATAAAAAGAGAAACGCCGAATTTCTCGTCATCACAATCCTCTCGTTCATAAATACATGGCAAACAATTGAGGAATGTCGTGGCGGGTCCACCGCTTAAGATCGTGTGATCCCCTTCAATGCCAACTTTATTCGTGTCGATATTATATTTATACTTCTCAGTATATAGCCTATACTTGGCGATCTCTTTGGCACGATGCTTCAACGTCCAGACTACAAACGGTTGACCTGAAGTTGTAAGTAGTTGTCTGCCACCGATTGCTACAGGTGCCCAGAACTGACAGATATCCCATGACTTATAGGATTCAGTTTTAAGTTTAAAAAACACAAATTTTATGTTGTCGTGACTCATGGGAGTGCCAAGATCAGCTGCATAATTTACAATAGTTATATATTAGTAAATACACAGGTTTCATTTCTCATCTTAGGGAGTGGGGCGACGGGTACCCACAAGAGGTACAACCCCCGCAGGGAACACCACCGCCACCCCAATGATTGTTGTCGGCGGGTGTTTTGTTTATAAATTAATAACCAAAACACGTCTACACAATATTCTACAACAGTTTTTTCATTATCTTTAAATTCAAACAGTTTTTACGTGGAGCAACCAAATCTCCAACGAATTGCGTCACGAAGATGGATACGTGAAGAAGAAGTAGCGTTAGTTAAGGCTTGGGTTCATGTTTTCAAAGACATGGACCCCGTGGAGCAACGGGCGTTGAGTTTTTGGCCACGAGTTTGGAACTATTTTATTTCAAAGCTCAATACAGCAGAGGAAATTAAATGAGAGGATCAATCGATCGTACACAACACCAAGTGTGTTCGAAATTGCGACATATATGGCCGGGAATAGTCTTTTTATCTATGTTTTATTTAATAAAATGTTGTTTAATTATTATGTATTTTTAAATCTATAATGTATGCATTTTTATCTGTTTTTGAGTTTTTAAATTATAAATTTTGATTTATTTTACATTTAAAAATAAAATTCTATGGTGTAGTTTGGGTGCACCATTGTCAGCCCTTGTTTATGGTTCGGTTTGAAGCCGTGAAACCGCCGAATCCGTTCATTGGTTCGGTTTCATGGTTGGTTTTTTATCTTAACTTTAGGTCGGTCGGTTTCAAATATTTCAAACCGCAGCTAATGGTTTGGTTTACGGTTTGTACCAAAACCAACTGGATAAAACCGGACTGGACCGTTTGATTTAGTCACACTAAATATGTGTGTGTGCGCGCGCGCTCGCACATGTGTATTATTATAAATAACTAAATTTAAGTTGGTGTAAATAGACACAAACCATTTACCATACAATGTGTTTATATCTAAATAAAAAAAAAGGGGGCCAAGCCAAATTCCAAAAACACACACTTTAATCGAACTTTACCTTCCTTTAAAATTAAACTATACATTCAGCTTTTATAGTCCCACCACTCTCGTTATTTCGTCCGTATCAAACCCTTACTCAGTTACTCTTCCATAATTTTGCGCATTACATACTAGTTTTCGGTGATTGCTTAAACTCTTGAAGAAGACCAAACAACTCTAAAAATCTGAACATATATTATGTTACTTGTTAAAATCGCTTGTGTTAATTCTTATAGAAGTCCAACAAGCACAAACTGTGAAACCAACCGGAACCAAACCGTTAGTAACGGGTCGGTTCGGTTTAAGAGTTCTACAATTTGGTTTTGGTTTACAAAAATAGAAACCGTTACTAAAGGTTTGGTTGGCAGTTTGATCTAAAAACTGCGAAAACCGGACCGTGAACACCCCTAGTCCTTAGGATAGTCTAGGGTAGTTGAGGGTAAAAATGATATGACATTGAAAGATTGGTCGGTGCCCAAGGGTAGCTTCACAACACTTAATATGGTTTTTCTTCTTGTTTTTTTTTTAATGAAATCAACATTTAACTAGAAAAAAGGATCTTGGTTTTTAATCACAAGATTAAACACAATACATATACATATATATATATGTAACGTCAGTTATTAATCAAAGAAGTGCAGATTATATCTTGTGAAACATATTCATAGGAAACAGTGATTAAAAAGGAAAACAGAAGTAAGCAACTCACCCGAATATGAATGATTTTCAGATCCTTCATTTTGGCTCCAAAAATTAAAACTCATGCAGAAAAATATCTAGATTCAGGTTGCCTGTAATGAAGAGAGTTTGGAGGAAACAGTTTTAGGAATTCGGAGACGTCTTCTGTATCCATGGTTTCAACTTTCAACCAACTCGGAGGAAAACAGTTTTATGCTCGATCAGATGATCTCAATATAGTTGACTTGCTTGATTCACATTGAACACAAGTCTTCTATTTAATATATGCTATTCTCTGATTAAGAACCTACCCTTTACTCATTGTTTTACAAATTGTTTTCATGTTATATATATCCTAATAATCATTAAACGTATATAAAAAGCGTACACAAATTTCGCTCAACCCAAAATATAGGTGTTGTTTTATGTTAATGTACGTTAAGGATTATTGTATTATATCTTTTATCTAAAAGTATAATTCTAAAAGCGAAAAATCCTCAAATAAACATTTTTAAACACTTTTCATTTTTAGCCATAGCTTTTAAAAACACCCAAAATAGCTATTTATACCTTTAGATCCGGCAGAATTTCAACACCGTCCGACGGTTTTCGTGTACCTTTAAAATCGCGTCACGTGTCAACGTATTAATGTATTTGATGGAATTCGTTAAAGAACCGTCGGACGAAGGAATTTTTAATGGATCCGACGTAATTCTTCATCTTCTACCTCTTAACCCCTAAACCTTCATAAGCAACCTCCATCTCCATCTTTCTTTTTTTCTACACAAAATCAAGCAAATTCATTGTTTGAATTACTTAGTTTTTCGAGAAGAACACAACCGTAGTGTTCAATTTACTCTATAACTCAAAGTCAAAAACCCCATAATTGAAAATCTAGGTTTTGATGGACAAATTAAACACTCGCTCCGAAGGAAGCATGAACTGAATCATCAGATCCGACTGTTTATTATTGTGTCGCCAAGAACACGAATCCATCGGATAACTTAAAAAACGCCAGATCTGCCAAAAATTTGAATATGTGTCAATATTTAATAGGCTATACTAAACCGTCGGATAAGTCCTTATTTCAATTAGATCCGACGAAATAATATGATCATTTTGAGATTTTTTCAAAAAGCGTGTATGTTATTAAAACATGTTGGTCAAAAGTAAATTTGAGAAATTTTCCCATGGTAAAAATAATTTTTAAATCTGATAAACTCATGTCGAAAATGATAACTTGTCTTTTACAAAATATAGCATTTTTACATGACATTTTGTTTTAGAGTAAACTGCGATTTTCGTTCTTGTGGTTGTCGAAATTTACGGTTTTAGTCCAGTGGTTTTAAATTTGTGATTTTCGTCCATGTGGTTTGATTTCCTTTGCAATTAAACCCGACTAAAGCATATGTTCGTCTAATGATATTTAAGAAGAGATCCTTCTAAACGTAGTTAATAAAGGGATTAGTTGGTCGATTTGATAAAAACGTTCTAATCCCAGTCTCCCTCAACATGAGTGAATCATAATAACCCAAAATAAATTTTTTTTAATTCAGATATTAAAAGTATGATCCTTACCAAATCACATATAGACTATTTGTGTAATCAACACTATAATTTGTAACATGTATTTTGCTATGCTTTAAGGATGGTTTATCATGTAGAAGTATTATTTGATCAAATAAATTACCTACGCTTATTATTTTTATTTTTATTTTTTATTTTATTTTATTTTATTTTTTATTTAGCTATACGTGGACGAGTAAAAGAATACGGGTGGAGATGGACGTTACAAATTAGTTAATTAACATGACTTATGAACACATCATTTATCAATTAAAAAAATAGTAATCGAGATAGTGGGGTGGCTATAAATATGCCGGATATGTTAAAATAATGAGTAAAGTGTCATTTTTGTCTTTATGGTTTGACAAATAATGCGATTTTAATTCAAAAAATTTATTTTTTGTATATGGACTCTCCACGTTTTTTAGTTCTTGCTAATTACATCCAAATTACTAACCTCGTTAAATTTAATCGTTAAGTCATGGTAGACATATCTTTTCACCATTTCTTTATTATAATACTTATTTTAGTGAACTGCGGTTTCGTCTCTCTAGTTTGTCCAAATCTGCAGTTTTAGTCCAGTAGTTTCAAATTTGTAATTTTCTTCCCTATGGTTTCATTTCACTTGCAATTAAACCCGAATTCCTTAATATCGCTAAGTCTGGTCGTTAAACCTATTAGTGTGTCATTCACATGGGGGCAGTTTTGTTCCTTTTTTTCCTTTTTCCTCAAATACACCCCAACCCCTCACGTGAGGGGGCTTGCGAATTAGGACTTAAGTTTATTTAGGGAGAGAAACGATAAAACTGGTCGTCACGTGAGGGGCACGCAAATGGATTAACGACCAAAATTAACGAGGTTAATAAATTCGGGTTTGATTGCAAGTGAAATGAAACTACAAGTACGAAAATTGCAAACTTGAAACTATTGAACTAAAACCGCAGATTTGGACAAACCACAAGGACGAAAACCGTAGTTCACCAAAATAAGTATTATAATAAAGAAATAGTAAAAAGACATATCTACCCCAGACTTAACGATTAAATTTAACGGAGTTAGTGATTTGGATGTAATTGGCAAAACTGGGAAACGTGGAGGATCCATATGCAAAAAATAATCTTTTTGAACTAAATTCGCATTATTTGTCAAACCATAAGTACGAAAATAATATAATAGAAATTGCAATTAGATCCCTGAACTATAAGGATGGAAACAAAATATAAAGGGAAAAGCCAGGTAGGATATTGAAAAAGCCATGTCACTCGCCACATAAGCAAAAACATAACCCGTTAGGTTTTTTTAACGCTGGTTTATAAAACAAAAAACATTGAAAAGGTGGGACTGCCAGCGAGAAATACCGGAGGTGGGATTATTATTGGCCAATCTATTAAAGGTGAGATTATTTAAATCCAATTTTCCTTTAATATATGCTACTCTCTGATAAAGATTGCAAAAACATCCCTCTTCTATATTTGACTTACACTTTACTCACTGTTTTACAAATTGTTTTCATGGTGTAGACTTGTATGATGTATCCAAATAATCATTAAACCGTGTATGGTATAAACTCCAAGTATAATACGAAAAGTAATTTTTAAATCTGATAAACTCATGTCCAAAAATGACAACTTGTGTTTTAAACTACCCATTTTTTCTTTACAAAATTAATATAGTATTTTCATGTGAAATTTTGTTTTATTATTACAGGTTGCACACACTTTATCATAGCCCATGAATTTGTGACGATAAACTCTATTTTTTATTAATAAAATACAATGTTGGTATTATATAGGGGAAAGATAAAATAAAAGGGTGTTTTGCCTAAGGGTGGAAAGGGTTGAGAACTCGGCCGGGCTGAGTAGGCCAGGTATTCTGGGAAAACCGCCCCCTCTTACGAGTAGTGAAGCCGAGTAAAAGTACTCTGGTTCATGAGTAGATGATTGTAGATTTATAGTTGGGTTTATTTTGGTTTGACATTATCATATTGATTTATCATTGACTTGGGTACATCACCCCTAAATTAATGGAGTAGTTAATTTGAAGTGGTTTTGATTTGTTTTGAGGTAACACTTCACTATTTGCTTAATTGCACTTTTGTGAACTATTTGATAAAATTCACATCAGTTGATAGTTAATCCATCATTATAGTGATTTCTAGAATTCACATCACTTAAATGCATAAAATTGTTCGTTTTCACTTTTTTATTTTTATGCAGATATTATATTATCGAACAACAATTGTTACAAAAGTTATTTAAGTTTGATATAGACCCCATTTTAACAAACACCTTCTATATGAGTCGAATAGCTTTTTACGACGCATATGCTTTTTACGTACTTGACAACGTCCCAATGATGTATGATCCGTCGTTGAACATTGACACGTGTGTATGTTACAAGTTGCAATGTGGTACTCGTTTATGTTAGTTTATCAGTCATGTCATGATATATTGTATAGAAATTCCATTAATTTCTTTTTTCATATAATATTTTACAAAAGTTTATTACGTTTTTATTCTTATTAGAGTTTTCAAGTTAGTAGCACGAGTGTGGTCTATCTATGTCATAAGCCTTATTACACATGTCAAGTAAGTGATAATTAACATTAAAATTATCAACTTCAAAATTACCGTTGTTGCACTACAATAAACTAAAACACAAATAATAAAATCTCAGTCAGAAAAATAATATCTTATGAATAAAAATCCGAGTGTCAATCATTTGCATCGTGACGAAATCAATTTTTGTCATAGCGCCTTACACGCCTTAGTTACGTCATCTACATTGTTCGACCACTAATCTTCATCGTCGAAACTCTCATAAAAAGAGACCATGATTATCATTTTCCACTTTCACTACACAACTTAAATGCATAACTTCCAGATATATATTTTTTTGAATGGCATGAAATTACAAACATTCTTTACACGATACATAATTTTTCATTTCGGTTTATTTGATCTAATTCTAAAAAAAGCATGCGCTTCCTTACTTCGATTAATTAACTTTTGTGTAAGTGAATGATTAATACCGACTCGATTAACCAAGACCAATTTATTTGATCAAATCAAGACACAAGAACACAAATTACACAATAACTTAAGAATCAAATGAGTCAAAAAATTCAAAACGTTTTGAACATTTTAACATCACACAAAACCAATGCAAGTTCATGTGTGATGTTTCATGACAGTTAACATCATATTTTTGAAGCTCAAACTCAAGGTCTTAAAACAATCATAATTTAAGACACTTATTTTACCCAAACTTTTCAAACCGTTCAAAGCTCAACCCATCCATTGCACCACTTTAACCCAAGCATTCAAAAAGTGCAAAATTTTAGCACAAGTTTTAACAGTATTTTAACCCAATACAGCGTAGAATTTAAACCTATAAAGTGCATAAGTTTGACCCATAACAAAGCGGTATTCTAACCCATGACATACTCGTTAATTAAACATGCTTAATTTTAGGCTCGATCTTGTTTAAGCTTAGCTGGATTCGAGCTTTTAGCTAGCCAATTAAACTCGGTAGCTTATGAGTGGCTTAACTCATTTACACCTTGCTAAATTTCATTATATTACATTTAGTAAAATGAAATAAAAATAAGTTACTTATAACACTAAAAATGTCTATTTAATCATTTTATAGTAAATCAAATAAAATTAGTAACTTATAAACTTAAAAGACAAAGAACCCAGGTAACACAACATATCCTCAACATACCTTTTAAGTTTCAAACCAAGCATAAATTTACACATAACTTACAAAATAGACATTTGATTATTGAACAGCTTGTGAACAATGTTATCTAACGACCATCCACGAGTGTAATGGTCATTGCGTTAGTTGATGACGGTGCATGGGTGCTTGATGACTTGTCGTCTCTAGGAACATGCTCGGTGTAAAAGAAACCGGGTTGTTTGGGTTCAGGTAATTCTCCTTCACTACTTAGTGTCACCACAACCGAAGACATACTCGGTCTGTCATCGGGGTTTCTTTGTACACACAATAAAGCCAATTCGAGTGATCTTAACACTTCGTATAAATGACACGAGCTGGTTATTGTCGGGTCAACGAGCTCCATTAACTGACCTTCTTGATAAAGTAACCAAGCCTAAAATACGTCAAGAAAAATATATTTTAGTATATATTAAATCTAAAAGATGGAAAAATTGACCCGTTACCCGACCCATCCGCTTTGCCACTTATAGGAGATACTTACATGTCCTAGAAGGTTATGATGGTGGTTATGGTGGAAAAAGCCTCGGTTTTTCTTCCCACTCACGATCTCCAATACCAAAACACCAAAACTAAATACATCTGATTTTATTGAGAAAACACCTTCCACCGCGTATTCTGGAGACATGTAACCACTACAAAACAAGAACAACTATAAGAACGGTAAAAATGTTTGTAATAAAAAAAACACCAAAAAACCCTTAAAAAGTACTCGTGTAAATTGAAAAAACCGGTTAAAACTAGAAAGTTGTCTAACATACAGCCTCGTAAATTGTCTTATTAAAAAAAGATTATTATTTTTTAGTAACATAATTCTATAGAAAAGTTTGTTAGTTTTATAATGTACGAAAAATGGGACAAAAAGTGTCGTCTAGCCAACCCACACTAAAGATTATCATTTTGACCAGTTACCCGACCCATCCATCTAGCCCATTATGTAAGTTACAATTTTTTAAACCAGATCTATTATTTGTAAAATACACAAAATTGGGTGGGAGGGGGAGTGTTTCGGGTCAACATGATCCCAACCCGCCCCGTATTAAAATTTACCCAAATTGACCCATTTTGCCACCCAATCCTGACATGAAAATTGAGGAAGAAAAGAGTATGGAAAAACATACTAAGTTCCAACAACTTTCATTGTATTAGCCTGAGTCTCATCTCCTATAAAGCTTCTTGCCATGCCAAAATCAGATATCTTCGGATTCATATTAAAATCCAACAAAATATTGCTAGCTTTAAGATCTCTATGAATAATTCTCAATCTTGAATCTTCATGAAGATACTGAAGTCCACGTGCAATCCCGTTTATAATGTTGAAACGTTCGGACCAATCAAGCAACTTTCGTCGGCTTTCATCTAACCAAAAAATGTCAAAAATCATTTTATACTAGTTTATACGCTACAAATTAATATAAACAAAAGTTTTTTTATTAATATGAATATATGAGAAGGAAACGAACCGAATATGAAGTAATCAAGACTTTTATTAGGCATGTATTCGTAGATTAACATTTGTTCATCTCCTTGAATGCAACATCCGAGAAGCCTTACAAGATTTCTATGTTGAAGTTTGGATATGCAAATAACTTCGTTTTTGAATTCGTCAAGCCCTTGGCTTGATGTTTTTGAGAGCCGTTTCACAGCTATTTCTTTACCATCTTGAAGAACACCCTGAGATGTAAATATGTTTAATAAAAATATAGTCAAACTAGTAATATAAATGTTAGCTAATAGGGGTACAAGTAGTCTAAAACTTACCTTGTAAACTGGTCCATAACCTCCTTCTCCGAGCTTATTATTATACGAAAAGTTATGCGTAGCTTTAACTATTTCGGATAAACGAAATAACGGCAGCTCGAGATCTTCCTTCTGGCTCTCATTGGTGTGAAGTTGATCGGTATCGGTTCCCGCTTGTTCCTCTACAATGGTAAAAGGATAATGGTTAAAAAAAACATCTTTGGCACAAAAATACCTTTTTTGTTCTTTAAATTGTTAGATAAATGTTAATACGTGGCAAAATGGGCTAGTCTCCAGTCAAACGGTCCGGCTTGTGTCGGCCCAAAACATTACTTGTTAAAAAAACAAATAGTGTTCTTTATAAATACTCCACATGTCAAAGATACAAAAAAACTAAAGTACTTCAATATAAACGTAACTCTGAATAAATTGATTTAGAAGGTTTTAATTTCTTACCTTCTCCCTTCGAAACGGATTTCTTTTTCCATTTTTTCCAAAAAGCAAACATCAGACCCGCGCTTACTAAGACCCCACCAACTAGTGCAACGATCATCGGAATCATTTTTCGTTTCTTCTTATGAGAACGTGAAACGCCTTTTTTTCAGATCAAAACAGTTAGCATTCGGGTTATTTGTTAAAAAAGAAAAAATATAAATTGAAAATAGTTAAACAAACATAAGTTAAAAGAAATAAACTAAGAATAGTCTGCATCTATCAGAAGGTTATAACTTTGGTCATTTTGAATACATATTCATATTCTTTCTCTCCATGTAACAAATAACTAAAAATAAGTTTTTCTTGTTACCTAGCTCAGAGAAGGCCATTCTGATATAGAGTACCGACGAATACGATGGACCTTCTTGAATATCAACCAAATCACCAGTCCAAATCATACACCCCGTCCCACCCGTCTTCAATATATTCGCATACGCCATACACGAGCAATTCTTCAAACACAACTTCTCACATTGCGACAACGTCACATTTTTATAAAAACCCGAATATTGCAAATCAGGCAACTTAATATTCGCGTGCTTCACAAACCCATCCTTCTTACAATCCAAAGCCTTTCTCCTCACACACCCTTTAGACCAATTTGCACCATTCCATTCATTTTGATACTTTGGCACAAACTTATCCAAACAACCACATTTTGGAAAACTGTTTATAGCACAACTACCATAAGCACCACACACCAAATCGCAGCCGTCGGTTATTGGTATCGAAAAATAAACAACCCAATCTTTTACTTGGTCAGCCCACACCCATCTTTGCGCAATACCGGAATGATTCATGGTCAACCTTGATATCATTGAGGAGTTGAACATGTTATAAGTGTAAAAAACCTCATTTTCATTAAACACCATATCAAACTTATAAATAGCATTTTGTGGCAAAACCGAAATCCCACCAAAATCAATACCATTCCATGGCTCACTTCTATATTGAAGCACACCATTTTTTCTAATTATTTGGTGCGGGTACCCACGAAGATCACACCCGAACATATACTCACCCGTCGACGGATCATCATCATTTTTCCATGATGTGATGTAACTTTCTCGCCCTGTCCGCAAATCCTTGCCCATTTTCATCCCAGGTAGCATTGTGTCACCCGGGTAATCAAAACTTTGCCATAAGTAATTTGAATTATCGTTTTTATCTCGCACAACAAGATTCCCGGTGTCTAAAAGTTGTGCTATAGGATTTTGGACAGGTTTTGAATAATTAGATGACCATATAATCATGTTATTATTATTATTATTATTATTATTATTATTATTATTATTATTATTATTATTATTTGAAATGGTGAGTAACCCGGGATTTGTGATCTTTAACATACCCAAGTTATCAGTAACCGGGGTTTCTCGGTTAGCAACCCATACAACAATTTTTGTTGGTATGCTTTTGTACCATATGCCAATGTACCGGTTTTTTGAAGTTCCCGGGCTGAAAAAGCCCAACTCGAAGAGCCCACGGGCAGAAACTATCGTCTCACCATCTTTTAATGGGAAAGTTGAAGTGATGGTATCGGTTGAACCCGAGACGATTTGAAGTAAAAGAAAAGGCATCATGAAATATAAGAAGCTGCATTTTTATAAAAAAAGAAAGTAGTCATGTTTTATGCAAATAATGAAATAAGATCACTTTGGTTCTAAGTAAAAGACCATTTTCTTGTCTTTTAATTTATTCATAAGCATGGTAACATATTGTATTTGTACCTGCTGGATATTGAAGTTGGCTGCACGAAACAAGTGTATGATTTCGGCTTAAATATCTTCATGGCCAAGACTATCATAACACGAATTTGAAAAAACAACGCGTTATTTTACTTGAGTAAGCTAAGATAAAATAACTGTTGTGAAACAAGTTGCTATGTTAAGTTAGATGTCATGTGAGAGTTGTATGAAGTAAGTAGATATGATAAGAATTAAGAAGCTTAAATCATGTAGTGTTTTCTCTCTAGACTTTTGGAGAACTCAAGTTCCCTCAATCCCACAAAGATTGCAATGTGATGGTAGGTTGATACAAAAATAATAGTTAATTAAGATAAAATCTTTAGGGATATGTTGATTTTTGGGTCATGGATTGGATCCGGGTCCGGGTCCACCTCGGTCGAATTAACGTGTCATGTAATTGTTTTTATCGCATGTGAGACCTTATCCAGTTACCCTTTATATTGATCAATATTGTCATGTTTGCTAACAAGAAAGAGTTTTTAAGAGATAGAGATGTTCAAAAAGTTCATGACTCGCTCGAAATCAGCTCATTGTTCTTGAGCCGAGCCAAGGTAAGCTCAGATCGTTGGCCTTTTGTTAAGCTTGTTTTAAGTGATTAAGTAAAGCCCAAAATTTTAATATATATATAAACGTAACCTAATAGCATATCCAAATTTAATTTATAGTTTGTTAATCATGCATGATGTAGTGTTAATATAATTTTTTCTTTTTCATATACATAAATAGGGACGTATATATAGTTTATTGTACAAATGATGTTTAACGTAAAAATCGTGCAAGGTCCTTCCGTGTCATAAATACACATTATGTAAATAAAGTAATTACACATGAACTAAATAAAGTTGTAAGGGCCAAAATTTGTGACTTGCGATATTAAGATGGCGAAACTCGTTAAATATATTTGGTCAAGGAAATAACTAAAGTGGACGTGAATTCTGAATCCAAGACGAGAGCTTCGGTGTACATGTTTAGCTTCAACGGGAGAAACTTCTAGAATGTTTGTATTTGGCTATATATTGACTTTATTTGTCATTTGTATGTATGTTTTGTATGGTGTAAACCACCACCCAAGAGGAGCTCACCTTAGGTGGGATCGGTTTGTTTATATCTATTACCGGTTACGGAGTCGTTCAATATTATCTTTATATTATTTGTTCGATCATTTGTTTATATCGCACCCGTCTCGACACGTTTATCAAGTGCAAAATCCGTTGGTTGTTTTGGGACCTACAAAAGTACACTTAAATCTTTATTAACTATGGACAAAATTACACACAACATGTAAAACTACACGACAAAAACTGAAATTAATTTATAAAAAATAACGAGTTGGATCGAATTTTTAGGAGCTGAGATTGGGTTCACATTTCGCTTGTTAAGATAAAGAGCCAGCTCAGCTCAGCTCGCTTATGACCCCTTCTAAGAATATGATAACGAGAATCGGTCTTGATAAGATGTTTCTTCCATGAAATTAGGAATCCCATCTTCCTAAACTATGATTTAAAATTGGGATTCACATTTTATCATGTTCCATGCAAAATCCTCAAATCAAGGGTTTTGTCATGCATGAAATTATAATAATAATAATAGTTTAGGGATCTCAAAGGCATGCAATATTTGATTATATCATCGTGTGCGTATGATATCCCTCGTACCAAATAACAAATTCAACAACTTTAACTTTGAAGTTTGAGCATAACAAAAATGATCATCCATGATTGTTTGTTTATTTTCTTACCATTGTTTATGATTTATGCATGTGATCTCAAAGCATTTGTAATTTTGGCTTTCGGTTTGGCTTATGACGAAACCGGATTGGATTTCATATAGGTTTAAATGCTGGAAGTCATATAGGTCTATACAACTCATATAAATTTCAGTCATGCTAGAATGTGTCAGAACAAAATCATATATGATTCGTATATGTTTATATAACTTGTATGTTTTGAAATGATTTTTATTTATCAAAGTCTGTAGCTTTTTATAATTACATAAAACTAAAATTTGAAAATATACATCATGGGTACTAGTGTAAGTGAATAATGAACAACTTTCTTTTGAGTGTAAGGCGGTGACCTCCATCTCTTCATTCACCAACACATTCACCAACACGTTTACGAACTGAATGAAGTGACGGAGTTCAATACTAGTGTAAGTGAATAATGAACAACTTTCTTTTGAGTGTAAGGCGGTGACCTCCATCTCTTCATTCACCAACACATTCACCAACACGTTTACGAACTGAATGAAGTGACGGAGTTCAATTTTCTGTTTGTACAATATTTAAAAGATTTTTACAAAGAGTCCATGCCATGCATGTAATCGTGTCACATAAGGTTTTTTTTTAGAGTTGGGTGTGCCACGTAAGCAACAGACTAACGGAGTTAACCATCCGTTAGTCGCAAACCGTTGAAAACAAATAAATTTTTACTTGAGGCCGTCATCAGCCAAGTATAAAGTTGAGCTATTATTTATCAATAGGACATAGTGAGACTATTTAAAACCAATTCTCCTAAAGAAAATAAATAAATAGATACATACAATATCGTTATATGCATTTAAAGTGTAAACCTAGTGAAATTTTCTAACTTATTAACAACTTTTGGGAGTTGTTTGGGTCAACAACTCAACAAGGGACAACGTATTTTGGTAAATTCCAAATAATCATAAGATAAATAATAAAATATGAGTGACGTGTTTTTAAGAATGTTTAACATATGAATGGCAACCTCACATGGGACTCTCAACAATGTCGTGTGAATGTTCAATTTCTCTAAATTCTTTATTCTCTAAACATACTTTAAAAAACTAAAGAAGTGATAGGACTCGATATGATAATGTAAAATAATATCATGATATATATAAGGTAGAGGTGCACAAACGAGTTCAAAACTCAAAACCAGTTTGGGTTGAAACTGATTCGGATTAGTTAACAAAAGTCAAAACCGGTTATGATCGGTTTTGGTTTGGATTGAAACTGGTTTCTTGACCAGGTTACCATCAGTTTCGGTTCGGGTTTGGCCAGTTTCGGTTCAGTTAACCAGTTTGGAACCGGTTTTGGTGGAGAAATTTACAAACCGGTTACGAACCTACGGTTTCAATCGATTTCAACATAATCAGTTTCAAACCGGTTCGATTTTTAGGTCGGTTTGATTAACCGGTTCATTTGCCCACCTCTAATATAAGGTTTGTTATTTAACTTAGATATACACTCCCAACTCATATTTACTTATGACACTTTGTTAACAATTTTCGTGAAATCAATTCTAAAAACACGAACACGGAATTTAACCTCAACAAATATTATTTTTTTCTATTTATTATAAATCTTGGCACACCCACAAGCACCCCTACTCATTTTATTTATACTAAAATAAATCATACTAATCCTACTCAAACGAAGCATAAAATTAATCTACTCAAACTTATAACTTATAGACGAAATAAACTGCCAAACAAAACAAGTGAACTAAACATATAATTCTGAACATTCAAGTAATTAATTATAGAAGAACCAAACTAAAGTATTAGGTATATATAAAAACACACAAATGAAAGATAAGTAGTGCGTGTTTAAAATTAACATAAAACTTACTTAAAATAACTATATTTTAATAAACTTTATGAACACGTCTTATATAATCTTAGACAACTTTATAAAATAAGTTAAAGTTTATAAAAAGTTTGATATAATGAAATGGTGTCTCTAAAAAGTTTTATAAGATAAGTTAAATCATTTGAGGCTCTTTTTTAATAAAATAAAAGGTTTTATTGTTTTAAACTTCTTATAAAATGCTTGAAAGTATTTTATATAATAGAGAAATTGATTGAAAGAATCTTTCTTATTCTTTCATCATCTTTTTGAGTCTTGAACTTTACAACATATGCATATTTATTAAAGCTATCATTTGAGAATTAACATATAATTTTTAATTTAAAATCATGCCACATTTTCCTAAAGCAATGACAAGCTTTGTTACTTTCTATAACATATTAACATGTAAATTGGTTTGACAAAGTAAGTATTTAAATACAATTCCATTTACAAAGCAATTATTCATCTTTATTTAACCTAGTTCTGGTTGTTGAGGCCCATATGCAATGGCCCAAAAATTGAGCAATCCATAAATAAGAAAGCCCAAAAGTCTGAATGAAGCAAGCCCATATTATTAGAACTTAAAAGAAAACATTTCGACTTGATATATTTTACACCAACTTTGATGATTGAGTTGTTCAATAAGTTTTCATTAAGTTATATACATTTTCTTATATTTTCACGTATAAAATTGGATGGATATTAAGAACATAAATATAATTTATTATATTTTAAGGGATAATATAACTAACTTAATTTTGTACTTGTTCTTTCAACATAAGAAAACGACTAAACATGAAAAGCCGTGTCTTGACAAACAACATGTATCTATACCATTTGCATCTGACACTTTTTGGCTTCCTTGCGTTTGAAGCTATGAA